>NC_056744.1:584667472-584680994 GCF_019279795.1 Protopterus annectens
CCCCAGTAGCGACATGGGCATGGTCACCAGGGTTACCTGCTGTCCCAATGTGCCATGGACAGTCCCTGATTGGACAGTTGTGTCCCTGCAACAATCGGAAAAATGGAAAATGACCTCCGATCCCCTGCCAAGAAAATTCCCGCAATATACATGTAATAGTAGCATAAAACATATAACATTACTATATGAAACACAGACATGGCATAAGAAAATGAATAAGGAACCCAAATGCTTACAGAATAAGCTTAAAGCATGGCAAACAAGTGAAGTTCTGTCAACTGCACTAGCCGTGGGTATGTGTAGTCCTGCAAATTCAGAAGTTTCCACATAACATGCCCCACTATGGGCATTGGAAAAGGTGCCAACCATAATGGTCACAAGCAGTAGTGAGAGTACATAGCCGGGTAGCTGTGTTGACATAACAACAGTAAGGAAGCAAGATACCGCAAACACAGGCAAACATGTGCATAGCAACATATCCCACACCCAGCAACGTCTCTGTTGCATACACTGGATGGCGTATGTTGAAGTGTAATATCCAGAAGCAGAACCCATGCATTCAGATGTAATACACAATAGCCCCATTGTACATGTCAGTCCCACCCATGTACACCTTTGCACCCTAACCTGCTAGCATCCGTGTGCAGCTATACACCCACACACAATGTGCATACCTGAAATGTGGTAAGATGTTTGTGTTAGGCAATGCCACGCGGGCAAATACGTACCCCACATGTCAACAACCCACCTCAGGTACAGATATGTAAATGGCTGCATGTGAATGTGTCTGCAGAATGTGTACATCCCGCATGTGGTCTGTACGCGTCCAAACCATATAGGTTTGCATACGACACGGTGCACATAACTGTACACATGTGGACAAGTCGGGTTGTTGGACCACCGCATCGATGATTAGCTATGCAGTGAAGTCGATCACATATAGCGGAACACGTGCCTACCAAACAGGACGTCCTAACAGGGTGCTACAGGCAAAGAAGAGGAAGGTGGGACATCACATGTGGAGAGTAGCGTTGCCGGACGGACAAATACACACGGTCAAGGTAAAGGACGGAACAACATGCATATGGCCGGATGGCTGTTGTTCGAAAAATATATATAGAAACACATATGAAGTGCCAGTTTAGACTCAAAATACTATATAATGCATTGAATTGTACTGTACAATATGGCAGTAGAACTAAGCCTGCATGTAATTGGTGAAGCTAAGCTGTAGTGTGATGGAATTCTGAACCTGGCAGTAAGCAGTACAGCAGGCTTATGTCTGTCAGCATCAATTATTTGCTGGGTTACAGTACAATAAATGTATGTACATGCATAACATCACTCCTTCCCCTGAGGAGGATGGCCTTGTGAGCTCTATCGAAGATAACAGTACAACTCCTTACCAGAGAGACAAAGCAACGTATTAAGAAATTAACTGTCCACTGTATCGGAACAGTCTAGGGTCCTTGAAACAGCTACAATCACAGAAGGACACTGTAATTTACAAGGTGCCTTGCAAGGCTGTGTTATTCTCATGGGAAAACATTTTAAAAGCACGACCCCAGCACCCACGTATGTATAGACTATTGTGGACCATAGTGATGGAAATGCCCTGTGACCGACCACGTCAGTAAGGTGGGCAAAAGCTGATTGTAAACACTATATAAAGAAACTGCTTACTGTATAGAGTCAGACAAAACTCTCATACTTGGACTGTATATTATTTAGCCTGCCTGTGTACACTACTAAAACTTTCCGAACCCGAGCCTCCGGTGTTATTGGCTGTCACTTAGAAAAGCCTACTGATAACTACAGTCTGGTTTTAACAACTTATTTGACATTGTGATCCTTGTAATCCGGAATTCCCTTGGTAAGCTACAGGTCAGAGTGCATGGCTGGTTAGACATCTACGCAGGAGAATTTGCATAAATGGTTCTTCTTGAATGAAAAGACCTCTGACTGAATTGTTGTGTGTAAAGAGGCTGTTTACTGTCTGATCTGTGGCTGAAAAGCGGAAAACTGGATCCCAAGAAGAAATCGTGCAGCCTTAAACAGGAGGCCCAGGTAAGGAGTGTTTGCCTCTTTGTCTCTATTGTAGATCAGGGACCAGACTACATTGCGTTTCTGTTAACAGTTGTGATAGCGGGTCGAAGACCTATCCAAATACTGTTAAATCTGAACATAGGTCAGGGGAACACACAGCAGAGTAAATAGTGATTGTAGACACTACAGTGGATACAGGGAAGGAGACACCATGTGGTATGAGAGAAGGAGCAGTAGCAGTCGTGTAGAGGATATGGGAGATTATTGAAGAAACAGATCATGTGTTCCGCATTTGACGGGTGGCGTGAAGTATATGCAATCGCAGAGAGCACATAATGTGAGTTATGCAGCAAAATGGGGTAATAAATATGACATTGATGGTATATCACACAAAATATCGTTACTGAAACATTGTAATCCCTGAAAATGTGATGCACATGTCCTAGGGTAAACACCTGTCCCACCCTGAGAGGGACAGTCCCTCTTTGGCCAGTTGTGTCCTGCAAACAAACCGAACAAATGGCAAATGTCCTGATATCTCAGGAAAAACATTTCCCAGATATCTTTCAAAATGGTAGCATAAAACAGTAATTTTGTATCTGGAACAACAAAATATCATAATAAACAGAATAAGCAACTGAAATGCTCCAACAATTGGTCGCTCTCCTGGCAAAAAGTGAAATCCTGTCCTATGTACTGGCCGTGGGTATGCTTTTTCCTGGAAAATTACATGTTCCGAACACTAATGTCCCACATTGTGCATCTGAAAAGGTGGCAGCCCTAAGATGTGCAGGCGACAAAACAACGACAATTGGGTATCCGTCATGCACATAGGTGGATTGAGGTAGTGAACCGAAGGGAACAGAACACTACAAATGGCAAAGCATCATACGTACACAGAGAAGATCATAATACAGTAGTACCGATAGCCCCACAACCCCTACCACCTCCGATACCACATCCAGGATATGAAGCGGGAGAGCAGGCTAGCACCCACACATTATCCTGTGGCAACAGAGGTAGCACAACGACCAAATGTAACAGAAGCTATTGAAACCACATCCCGAACTCGTAACATACCTAGGGACACCCGGAGTAAGAAGACAGTCACTAGAACAGAGTGAGGATATCTGTCAATTAATTGAAGTACCGAACCCTCATGCAGGACAGGAAGGCCAGGACCCAACCCCGTAGTGTATAGACCGTGGACACCAGAAGATATCTGTAAAGTCACAGAGGGAATTCCCCATCTACAAAGTAATCGCTATTCACCATGCAATACCCCTGTATCTTCTGATCGGAAAACAAAGGGGGAATGGCAGATGGTACAGTATGTACAAGCTGTAAATCATGTAATAATACTTAGGGTAGCGATGGTGCCAGACCCACACACTATATTCAATGCTATGAACACGCCACAGAAGTATCTTACCGTGGTACATATAAGCTATGCTTCCTTTGCAATACCTATACATCCAGATAGTCCGTATTGCTTTGCATGTACATTCAGGGTAACAGATACAGCCATACCCGGCTATCGCAGGGATACTGTGAAAGTACAATGATATTCCCACAGGGGATGGCTAGCTACATTCTGGTGTTAACTCCACCCGGGGCCAGTCAAGTTCTACTTTATGTGGATGATATTCTGCTTGCCCCTACCCAGCAGCAATGTATGGAAGATACAATAGCATTATGGAGATATTCAGCAGAACAGGGACATAAAGTAAGCAAGCATAAATTGCAACTACAGAGAATACAGGTCAAGTACCTGGGATATGTGGTATCCAAGTAGGGTAGAACATCACATGACGATAGGAAGGTAGCAATTTCATAAGCACCCAAGCCAACTAACAAGAAGGGAATGAAGTCCTGTCTGGGCCGACTAACATTTGTCAAAGCTGGTTACCAAACAATGCTTTGGAATCCGCTGTATTGTCTGCCTTAATCTTTAATACACCTATGGCAGCACAACACATACTACACTGGATTACAGTAGCAGAAACAGCTTTCTGCAGACTAGAATGATTGATAGCTTCAACATCTGTAGTAGGTCTCCTGAATAATCATAACACATGTTGTCAGACTGTAGATTGTAAGCGGAGATATATGATGTCAGTCTCGATGCAACAGCATGGAAGTCAGCAATGCTACATAGCTTACTACTCATTGCAGTTGGACACTGTGGCATGGTCAGTGCCACATTGTGTACAGGCAGTTGTTGTAGCACCCATGGCAGTACAGGCCTCGGCCTTAATGTTACTAGACCACCCTCTCACTGTGAGAATGTCTCATGCAGTTGCGATCAGTCTGCTGCAAGAGAAGATAGCATTCCTGACCCGTGCTAGACATCTGTCTTGTTTGACCCTACCAATGAGTCAACCTCATATGGTGATTGAACGTTGTACAACATGAAACCTATCAACGTCACGTCTGACACCTGTGTATGGCACACCACACAGTTGCCTATATGAAATGGATTAAATAACTACACACAGACATGATATCACTGATATACCCTTAGATGATGCAGAGGTGACAGTTAATGTGTATGGATCATGTAGACAGAGTCCTACAGGAACGAATCAAGTAGGTTATGCAGTAGTTATTGATAATGAGATTGTAGACGGCCAAACCCTGCAGCATAATGTGTCTGCTCAAGCAGCAGAATAGATAGCTTTAAGACGTGCTTGTACTGTAGCGGAAAACTGATGTGTGGACATATGTCCCGATAGTCAGTATGTTGTCTGTACAGTGCATGTTTATGAGCAGCAGTGGAAGAATAGGGGAATGATAACATCCATCGGTAAACCGATTAATCATGCGCAATTGATCCTGAATGCATTAGACTCCATTCAGTTACCCACTAAAGTAGGTAATTGTAAATGTGCAGGTCATAGAAAGCAACAGGATAACAGTAGGAAAGGTAAGGCATGAGCTCATGCATCTGCAAAACAAGCAGCCTCACAGTTGGAAAGTGTTTGTGTGAATGAGGAATGACAAACCTCAGACAGTTTAGAAGTAGAAATTTTACAAACAATGCAAACATCAACTACGAAAGCAGAAAAGCCGGCGTGGGTATGGCGAAGAGCAATCCTTGAATACGGACTGCACATATCCACAGTGATAAAGCCAATATTAACGTCTAATGTATTCAGATATGCGGCTTTGTGGAGCCATGGGTAGAGACATGTCTCAACAGAGGATGGTACATTTGGTTAACAGAATACCCTAACATACGGAATTACGAACCACATACAAACATCATGAGCAGCGTGTCACATTTGCAGTAGATATCATGCACAGGAGCATTTAAACCGAAGGGAGTGAGTTAACCCACACCACCATAACCGTTCCGTACTATTTGTATGGAGTTCATACATCTGAATAAATGTGAAGGGAACAAATACTGTTTAGTGATTACACATATATATAATCAAAATGGGTAGAAGCATTCCCAACCATGAATCCGGATGCAGCAGCAGTGGCAAAGGTGCCAGTAAAATAAAGTATCCCTAGATCTGGCATGCTGTAAAGAAGCTACAGTGACAATAGAACACATGTAGTGAACCAGACAATCACGCAACCTAGGGCATTAGTTTGTATTACCATGAATGTAAATTGCATGTACAACCCACAGTCAGCATGACTGCTGGCGCCGTAAAATGGGATCCCAAGAAATAAGTAGAGGAGGTTGGTGGGTGACATCCAGATGAGTTACATGTGCTGTCTACCTCTAGCATTGCTGAGCATGACAACAGTTCCAAATGTAAAGTGCTGCACCCACTTCGAAGTAGTATGTGGAATGGCATATCATGTGCCAGAGTGGAAAGCTGTCATGCCTGCAGAGCCGGAGGTCGATGGCTCATTAGCAGGTGACATGAGAGGATTGTTAACCAATAACACTGTTCTTCAGTTAAAGTCTTTTACAGATAAAGAGCAAATGAAGACGGACGCATAGCTGACACCAGTATCCTGTGTGTATGTCACTGTTATCCAAAGAACATTATTGCCAAGTGAAAATTGTGAAGGTCTGTACCAGGTACTGTTGGCAACGCCTACTGCAGTAAAGTTTGCAGAGAGGTCGTCCTGGGTCCACCTCACATTTTTCAAACCGGTAAAGGATATCAAGTCTGATTGACATCTTGTAGCTGATATACCAAAGAGCCTGAATCACTCGGGCAAGACTGTATAACAATACAAAGCAACCCCAAAGACATTTTGTTTGCTGTCCTAATGATTATACACCTATTAACCATGTTTGTGTTTACTTTACATTTGCTGGGACCTTATCTGCATATAACTACACGGATACAAATACCGATACGTGATGAACTGGCCACAGAGTGTCTTCCACACTTCAACAGATACCTAGGCATGACGCGTGTGCATATAGAGACTATGAACACTTTAAATTGCTGTGTTTGTACTGCCATACCTACATCATATGGAGGACTTCCGATGCATGTTGTCCCCTTGGGGATAGATTGAGACTTGTGAATATTTACACTTTGATACAGGTTCTGTGAGATCACAGGACAACGTGGCAATGTACTTACCTGTTACACAAAAAGGAATTGTATGTTATCATAAACATGATACAGTTTCAGTTGGTGGGAGTATTTGTAACATAACTGTGTCTTACGAATGTCATATAACAACCAAAGATCACAGTACTACTTGTAGCACCATTCATTATTTGTATTAAAACATCATGAGAACAATGTGGAAGGATGTGCAGAAACATCCTGAATTGTATAAACAGTCCTCTGTTAGAGACAGGAAAATGTTACATGCAGAGGTAACCCGCATCAGTAGTAAAGTAGAATATTGTTATGTTGTTTGTGGGAAATAAGCATATCAATGGTTACCTGGGAATTGGTCCGGCAGTTGTTATTTGGGTTATCTGGCTCCAGTCACATGACATACTGCACAATTGCCTCTGGGTGCGAAACGAACTATAACACATATAGCTCGAAGAACAGGGAACACAGTCGAGAAACCTACTAATCCAGTGGGTGAAATGGAAGCTGTACTGACATTCCAGTCTTCTGCAAGAGATAAAGGAATATCGATTCATATGGACTTGAGTGACAGCGTCATAACCTGGGCTGGAACACTCCCAGCTTGTGGAGTAGTGAAATCAATCAGGGAACAGAGGAAGTTATCAAAACCTGTCGGAGGAAGGATGAATGTGACTTTCCGCTCTTGAACTTGTGACTGATGAACTGGATGCAATGAGAACTGTTGTGTCACAAAATGTAATAGCGCACGACTGCACCGTGGCGCTGAGAATTAATGCGTCTTGGCTTATTGAAGAAGATCGCTGTGTCCAACTACCACATGAAGAGACCAAAATCAACGCCCACCTAGAGGTAATACAGCAGGTGTCATCCATGGCGGAACCAGGCCCAAACCCACTGACGAACCATTTCCACAAACCATTGGGTGGATGGGGTCAGTCATACTGAATATCATGATTGCCATTTGTGCTGTTCTGCTCATATTGGGAGCATGTGTCTATTGTGGGATACTTTGCATGTAAGTATTAGTCAGGGACTCTGGCGACATATCTGTACCCGAGACTATGTATCAAGACCTGTAGTGGTATTTGTCAATAGAAAATGCAATCCTTCTTGAAATGTACAACAAATTACTTGCCTAGTTAAACGTTCCACAGAGGAAGAGGCTAGGGAATGAAATAATGTTGTATATGTTTCTGGATAGAGTAGAAGCAATCAAAGGAGGGAGAATGTTAGCAAAATACATATTTAAACATATATATGACGTGCAACTTTAGAAGCAAATAGTGTATAATGCATATTATTCTACCTTACAATATGGCAGTACAGCTTATCATGCATGTAATTGCCTGTAGTGTAGCTGCAGTGTGATTAAACCCTGACCCTAGCAGTAACCAGTGCAGCAGGTGTATGTCATTCAGCATTAGTCATCTGCTCAGTTAGAGAATAATACATGTATGTACAGGTATATCTGTCATCCTTCCACTGAGGAGGATAGGCTTGTGAGCTCTAAGACAGAGTACAGCTGCTCAGCAGAGAGACAAAGGAACCTAGTAGGAAATGGAGTGAGGACTGGATCTGAACAGTGTTGGAACCGTGACAGAGCAGAATTTACCGAAGTACAGTCTAATTGTATATGTGGCTCGCAAGGTTGTGTTATCCTCATGGGAAAACATTTAATAAGCATTACCTGAGCACTGTTGTAGGAATACAATGTTCTGGACTCTAGCGATGTAAATGCCTTGTGACTGACCACATCATTAATGTGTGCAAAAGATGATAGTATACAGAATGCTCATACAGATGTAACATGTATAGAGTTAAACAAATGTCTAAACTTTTACTGCATACTTCTTTGCCTCCTGCTGCACAGTAGTAAAACGTTATTAATCTCAGCTTCCTGTGTTATTGACTGTCATTGTGAAAATATGAATGAGTGTTACAGTTTGATTTAAAAAACTTAATTGACAGATGTGTACGTTCTAGCATGGGAATAGGTCAAGCCAACCATCACAATGTCCATGTGTACCACATACAAACAGCCAGTAACACGCAGTAGTAGTGCATGAAGGCATACACGACTGTGGGAATAGTACAGGACATATGGCACGTGCCAAGTGCAGATGCATGACACAAACCCCAGGATGGGTGTCCCTGCAAAGAGGAACATGTGCCAACTACACCTCCCACAGATGTACCGGCAATAAAAACACATGGCAAACACACAGACACACTACTGTCCAACACATGACTGCAACGGAGCCTGGTCAAACACCAACATGAAGCATGCACAAACAGGGACTTGAGTAATGTTTGCCTTAACATCCCCCCATAGGCCAAAGAAGAATAGAATGGACATATGCATGTAATGTTGTGAAGGATGTGTGGTAGTCCTCAGTATCACAGTGTTAGGGACACAGATACACTGTCATCAACAGTGACGTATGTGCACTGTACACAGCATACCTGCATGTAATACAGAGGACAATCATGTGCCACAGAAATATACACTGGAGAAAGAGTATAGTGGATAGACAATTGTAAATGTGACAAACTATGAATATAGGTTCATACGTCCATAGGTACAGGGTAGGCCATCGTCCCAGGTTCAGCCATAATACTACACCATAGTTAGGATGACTTTGCCAACCTTCTGTGCTTCAGATAAAATACTCATGATATTGCTGTACCTCCATCAAGCACTGATAATGATGTAATCCCTGGCCTATACCTGCAATTCTCCATCCAATGGACAACATACCCGAACAAGGCTAGGAAGGATCTCTGTCTCACATGTACTGTGATATAGATCCACAGCATAATGAGTGTCTGGGTGATATATGTGTCACTCAAACACATCCCATTAATGACCGTGACAAGGTAAATGTCACCTGCCCTAGTGGTTCTGAGGGATGCAGATACAGTAGGTGAAGCATACACATGACATATGGGTTGACATGGCCTTGTATGTCAGGCACAGGTCAACACTAAACAGCAGGTATGTGACGTAATGTGGCAGGGTCCTACAAGTGGGGCAGCATTACACAAAATGATGTCATCCTGCATCTGTACAACAATTAACCTATGTGGGCTTCCCAGCTGCTGTAGGTGTATGGTCAGATACAGTCTGAATGGGGCAATGTAGTAGATCATAGGTGTAACACGTAATGGGTACAAGGAGACAATGACCTAGCCTGATGTAGATGTGAATCCCTGCACAAACAGGTGGGCAATGTAGAAGTCCCACACAACCACGATAGCGTGTGTGTGGAATGAATGGTGACCGACAAACTCTGTCCCCTGATCCCTGGTAATCACCCCTGTGCTGAGTGTACAGCCACCTATATGCTGGACAGGGGTGACCTAGTAGTTCTCCACAGGTATGATGTTGCATTACTTCACATTTAGCTGTGGGACATGTCCCTGACAGCAGATATGCATACCTGGGAGGCCCCTTCAAAGGATATCTGTGTCAGATGTCCGTCCCACTATGGCACCTGTTTTGCAGTCATCTACAAACACTGTTGCCCATAGCACCCCTGTGTGTGCCTGTACCGTGAAAATGTAGGTGTATGACAGGAGTGCACCCATGGAAGGGCCCCATGGGACACCACTTGTGACAGGCAGTAGGTCTGACATGCTGCCAGCAACTATGACCGTGTGGGTTGTGTCACATAGACAGTTTACAACACATTCTGTGATGTACGTGTTCACATCCCAGCCAATGGGTTTATCAACGATACCTGAGGGGGGTAATGTGATGAAGGCCTTTGCCAGGTCGAGGTAGGCTGTATGGACTGCAACACCCCCATCAATGGCCTCGGTGACTGTCCCGAAACTGTCAACCATGCTTTAAAGGCATGAACCGCCCCTGAACAAGACAAACCGTGTGTGATGCAAAGTATGTATGTCCCCTATGCAGTCATGTACGAGCCGCAGTATGATCCCTCCCCATGTCTTTGCAGATAGGTCTCCTCAGGGTAATGGGACAGTAATAACCAGCCTCAGTGGAGGTATTGGCCCTGTGACGTGGGACTACAGTTGCCATGTGACACAACCTGGGTACCCTACCTGAGGTGAGGCTACAAAGACATAGCTGTCCTAACTGTGGGTCCAATTCCTAAATGAGATAGTGGAGTACACAGCGGGGTCAACAGCTGGTCTCATGGATGCTATGTCCACTACCCTGGAGAGCATGTCCCACCTGTGTGTCACAGAACATTTGGTGACCACAAACCGCTGGTACACACATCTCCTCATGTGTGGGGAGGGTGTGGAGATGTCCTCACTGGACTTGTCAGCCTGTATGTTGGCAATGTGTGTATGTTGAGTAAACCCCACCTCTATGTGAACCCAGTCAGAGCATATGTGGGAGTGAGCTCCCAGGTGTTGAGCATAGCAACTGAAGGTGGTATGATTGTTAGCCAGGTCCATGTAGGTATATCTGTGGAATGTGCCCTGGACAATTTCATGACAGTGTGTAACTCTACACATATGATGACCAAGGGTGTCATACCTCACAAGGTGTCTGCTCCACCTTGTAGTAGCCACCTCCTCGTGTTGTACATCCTGTGTATGGCTGGGGTACACCACACTGGATGCTTGGCATTGGTACAATGAACCACAGTTGGGTAAGTGAATGCCTGGTTCATTCAGTCCTGTAGGTACTGGTAGATGGCAAATGTGATTGATGCAGTGGCTGCAGTACTGTCGACCACTGGCTCAGGGTCCTTAAAGGAGACCACAGTAGTGTGCAGAATTGTGTAGTCTGCCTCTGAGCAAGCAATGTGTATGGTAACTGGCAACACTCACAGCGGATGCCAAAAGCAGAAGCCAATGTCCAAATAACATAGATTAACTTCTGCATGACAATATGTCTTATCATACATGTATTGACACGTGTCTGCTAATTACAATTGCAAATGGCCGGTAAGACCGGCCTAAAGTCCCCGTGATTTACACAGTCTGGAGGTGTTGTTCCGATAATAAAGTGGCAATACCTTCCAACCGTGACCTCTGGGTATGACAGTGTTTGTTAACCTGCAACATTGGATGTACACCATTGGGTTGTGGTATCGGAAAACATGGTTCCTGTAGCACTACACAGTATGGGTAGTCAAGCAGACATCTGCGATTGTTGAACACACAGCATCAGTGAAACCCACTGCTCACAAGGACACAGTCTGACAAGCTCTACACTTTACATATGCACAGTGGTGTCCATTGTAGGACCCAAAAATTGTCTAATGGAAAGAATTAAGTCTTATTTCAATGCGTACCTGAACTCATTGTCGTCACAGGTACACAAGCATGTTTAATGTTGCTGATAGCTGTCCATGTAATGCAGCACAGATGCACAGAAATACCCAGGGTACCGGGTCCATAGAACTGCGTCCACATCACAGTCCCGCACATGAAGGATGTGTAATGGGTACTGTCGATTGTTGCAGTCAAGGGATTCTGGGTATGTAGACTGTGGTCTCGGTGTTGTTTCGCAGGCAATCCTTTGTCCCGCCCCGTGGGAGGGATGTGTGCGTAGCACCTGCCTTACTCTCCGCTAATAATGCAAACCATCCACCGGAGAATGCTAAATGCAGGTGTGAAATGTATACAGCCCTATACTAGTGTCCAGTAGGCAATTGTCATGGATGGAAAACCGTATGGCCAAGATGGCACCCACAACTGCAAACCCGGGAAAATTACACAGCCGCGGTAAGGCATAACACAGGAAATACACATAGGGACTACAGTTGACATTCCACATACAAGTTGGACCGGGCCGCAACACCGGCGTACACAGCACTCAATCTGCCAGCTACAGAATGAGGAGCACCCGCTACCATACAGCGGAACAGATGTGCGACCTGTGGAACACATACTAATGGCACACACAACGTCAAGTAGGATATGTAAACTATGGCATTCCCACCTATGAAGACAACATGGTTAAATGAATATATAGGTGATCAACATGTTCCGGTGGTGTTATATTGGAAATACAGTGACGGATATGTCCCATTGGGATGTCTGAGGTTCATATGAAGCAGTTGCTAACCAGCATCTTTGGATGTATGACATTTGTTCACAGTACTAAATCACCTGGTTATGTAGCACCATCTAGAATGGGTAGTCAAACACACATCCGCGATTGGGGAACATACACCAGCAGTGAAAAGCACTAGGCAGGTGGACACAGTCCAGCAACATCTAACTTGACATATGCACATCGGTGTCCATTGTAGGACCCAAAAATTCCACTCATGGAATGCCTGCTAGCTTCCTGCATTACTCACGTGATCTCATTGTCATCACCACGCCACAGGTACACATATGCACCGCAAGCGTGTTCAATGTTGATGATAGCTGTCCATGAAATGCAGCACACATGCACAGAAATACCCACGGTACCAGGTCCATAGAACTGCGTCCACATCAAAGTCCCGCACACATGAAGGATGTGTAATGGGTACTGTCGACTGTTGCAGTCAAGGGAGTCTGGGTATGTAGAATCTGGCCTCTGTGTTGTTTCGCAGGCAATCCTTTGTTCCACCCCATGGGAGGGATGTGTGCGTAGCACCTGCCTTACTCTCCGCTACTAATGCAAACCATCTACCGGAGAATGCAAAATGCAGGTGTGAAATGTGTACAGCCCTATACCAGTGTCCAGTAGGCAATTCACATGGATGGACAACCGTATGACTAAGATGGCACCCATAACTGCAAACCCGGTGGAATTACACTGCCGTAGTAAGGCATTACACAAGTAATACACATAGGGACTACAGTTGACATTCCCCATACAACAAACACAGACAACCAGCCGATGAAGTCCAAAGCAAAGACGAGGTACTGTACACACCGTCAGTGACCACTCAGAGCACACCAGGAATTAAATGCAGTCACCATAGTTTACCCAAAGGCCCTTTTGGAAAAATTATTGTCTTAAAACTTTT
>NC_056744.1:584681494-584698994 GCF_019279795.1 Protopterus annectens
GAAAAATTTTAGGACCATCAGGAAGGAAGATTTTAAGTTTGGCAGGAAACAGAAGGTATGTTTTAAACTGTGCTTTTTAAGCTCCCTTATTAGTGGCAGAAAAACTTTCTTTTTAGCTAATACCATGGAAGAATAGTCATTGTCAAAAGCACAGTTGTTTTATTAATCTTAACAGGAGCTTTAGCCCAAGCAGATTTAAAACCATCTCTTTATCAAAAGATGATAGAAATCTAACTATAACTGATCTAGGATAGTTTTTGTTAGAGTTAGTATTAGCTATAGATCTATGTGCTCTTCGATACCAAAAGAGAATGCTTCTGGTAAATCTAAAGTTTTAGGGAGCCATGTTGTTAAAAAAGAAGTAATATTGTTACCTTCACTATTTTCTGGCAGTCCAAAAATCCTAATGTTATTAGGCCTAGATCTATTTTCCAGGTCATCCAGCTTTGTTTGTAAATGTGTATTTTGTTTCAGCAGAAACTCAATGTTGATTTCCTCTTCTTGTATTCTATTTTCCATGTCATTCACAGCTTCTTCTATGCCTGTCATCTGGATCTCCTGTTGTTGCAGGTCCATATGTAACAAGTCTATTTGTTTTGTAGTTTTTTCTATGAAAGTGTCTATTTTAGTATCCATTTTATCCATCTTAGCAGTAAGTTGCTGGATTATAATTATCAGAGACTGAAGTTCTTTCTTGATGCTGGAGTCTTGAGAATTTGTCTTACTGGAACTCATTTCAGACTGATAAACTGACAGGAAAATTTCCAAAGTAATTTCTGACAGGAATATTATTAAGATTTCCTTTCTTTTTTAGATATAGTTAAAGAACTATATAAAACAAACATATTTAGAAAGAAAATTACTTCAAAAATTAATTTTTTAAGTAATTAATTCCTGTCAATGTAATGAAATTGGTGGAGCTGAAGAAATCTGCTGCTATCCTGTGTTCATCCTTCGCCACGCCTCCAAGCCCTACAGTTCTCATGGCAGTCAATTCATCAGTCACCAATTCTAGAGCAGAAAATGTTGCATTGCTCATTATTTTGAAAAGTTTAGACAATTTGCTCAGTTCCCAGATTGATTTCATTGCTCCATATGCTGGCAATACACCTGCCCACGAGATGATGGTATCACCCAAGTCCATATGCAACAGCCCATTTTTCCCTAGGCCCACAGCATGATGTTTTTTCCAGCCCGCATTGACTTGCCCCACTGGATTGACAGGCTTCTTGATTTCTCATCGAACAGTCCAAATTTTCCCCTGAGGTAAAACTGCTGTGTGTCGTATGGCCGGAACTAGGTACCCCAAATAACAACTGCTGGACCAATTCTCAGGTAACCACTTGTATGCTTTCCTACCACATACAAAATAACTGTCTTCTACTTTGGTAGTAACTTTACTATGTCCTGGCTCTGGATGAAACATTTTTTGTCAACTATAATCAGATATTTATAAAGGTCAGCATTATGTTTTACTTCATCAGTTGTCCTATGCATCAGTTCAAAAAATGAATCATTGTGTTGCAATAGGAACCTGTGTTATCAGTTTTATTGTAGCATCTATAGGGAACAGTCACATTGCAATTGCTCCAACCCACCTGACCTGTATCATTTTTCTAAAAATACACAGTCCCCTTCTGTCGAACAGACAAGTGCAATGCTACTTTATCTTGTGATGTGACATCTGATGTATCATAGACTAAGTTTTCCCAGGTCTTGTTGGCTACTAGGGAGACTGAAGTTAACAATAACCCCCCATATGCTGTTGGCAAAGCTGTGCAAATCCAGCAATTCGAAACATTGAAGGTCTCAACATACACATACTTGATTGCCTGCTAAGTGTTGAAGTTTGGGTGCCAATCTACGTGCAACTCTCCACGCTTATTCAGTTCAGTTTGTGTGGCTGGGAAAAGGAATGGCCACAACAAAAAGATTATTGTCACTAGTACAGTCAACAGGATGATTATGCAATACTTCTGAGGAAACGGTTGTTCTACATTCCTGTTTTCTCCGACTCTTCCGAGTAGTTTTATTTGGATTTTTTCGGGATTCCATAATTTTTGCTTTTGACATGTGATCTCACTCTCTACCCTAATAGGACCTTCAGCACTGATGGTTTCTTCACTGGGGTTGAGACAGATCAGTCCTATTGATCTGATCCCCCCTTTGTAGCCAGACTTTGTGCTGAGGGCCCCGATGGAGAGGTAAGATTTTTGTCCAGTTCAAAGTTCTTAACTAGTATGCAGTGCATCAGGTGGATCCACAAAGCTCACTCTGCTATCTTGACTGCAGTGGGTGTCGAAAGAAGCACCTGGTATGGACCTTCCCACCTTGGTGATGACCAATTCTTCTTCTTTATATTCTTCACCCACACCCTCTCCCCGGGGATCACTGCCACTTCCAATGTTTCGGTTTGTTCTTTATCTGAAACAGAATTTGACTGCAACAGATGCTTAGAATTCATGACTTTTTTCATATATTCAGCTAGTGTAAAATCAGCTTTCTGGTCTTAGGACATGAGAAGTTTCCACTGGGGTGTATAATAAGCCCTTCCAAATAGTTTTTCAAAAGGAGTCAATTCTTTAAAGAAATACCAAAATGCTTACTTAACTGCTGTATGGTTTGGTTTTCAAAGTGTGTACCATTGTCACTGTAGATCCTTTCCGGAATACCGAATCTAGGGATGATTTCTTTGACAAGTACTTTTGCTACCGTGGCTGCATCTGGATTTTTGGTTGGAAAGGCTTCCACCCATCTAGAAAACATATCTACAATGACAAAACAATACTTCTTATTTTCACATTTGTTCAATTCTATGAAATCCATACAGATAGTATGCAATGGATATGGTGGTGTGGGGAAACTCCCTTGCTTGGGCTTTAACACCCCTAGTGCATGATGTTTGTTGCAAATTTGACACGTCAAACAGAATTTTGTAGAGTAGTTTGTAAATCCATATATTGTGAACACCTGGTTCACCAGTTGTACCACCCCCCCTGTTGAGACATGGCACTGCCCATGGCTCAACAAAGCTGCATATCTAAACAAATTAGATGGTAGTATCGGTTGCCCTTCTTTAGAGATGTACAGCCCCTTTTCGAGAATTGCTCCTCGTTTTACCCATCTTTGTTTTTCAGCTTGCATAGTGAGTGTCTGCATTTTAACATTTCTAAGTCTAAAATCTCAGAGGGTTGTAGTTCCTCATTTAAAATAAATACTTCAGAAGCTGCTTGTTTTGCAGCTGTATCAGCTCTTGCATTACCTTTTGAAATCCTATCTTGTTGCTTGGTGTGCTGTGCATTTACAAATGGCTACTTTCTGAGGTAACTGAATAGATTCTAAAAGATCTAAAATAAACTGTGCATGATTTATAGGTTTGCCAGTAGATGTTATCATTCCTCAGTTTTTCCACTGTTGCGCAAAAACATGTACAGTAGAAAAAGCGTACTGGCTGTCAATAAAAATGTTTACACATTTACCCTTTGCTAACATACATGCCCGTGTCAAGGAAATCAATTCTGCTGCCTGTGCAGATAAGTTGTGTGATAAAGGTTTTGCTTCTATAATCTCAGTGTCAGACACTACTGCATATCCTACTAGGTTCTGTCCTGCAGTACCCCTTTTGCACAAACCATCCACGTAGTATGTCACCTTGGCATCATACAAGGGGACATCCATGAGATCTTTTCTAGGTAGTGTCTTTTGCTCAATTACCTGCAGGCAGTGGTGTGGTGTGCCATCTGCAGGGGTCGGGAGCAGAGTAGAAGGGTTCAAAGTCATGCATCGCTCAATTGTCATGTGAGGTTGGCTCAACAATATAGTCATACAGGACAAATGCCTAGCAGGGGAAAGATATGCCACCTTTTCTTGTAAAATAATTGCGACGCACTCTCAAAGTGAGAGGGTGGAATAAGACTACTGAAGCCGAAGCCTGTACTGCCATTGCAGTTGCAACTACTGCTTGTACACAGTGGGGTAAGGACCATGCCACTGGGTCTAGTTGTGATGAATAGTAAGCAATGGGGCTTTGCTTAGCCCCATGCTGTTGTGTTAACACTGATGTCATATAACCTTGCTTACAATCTACAGTTTGGAAAAAACGTTTATGGTAGTTTGGTAATCCTAGAACTAATGAGGATGCTATTAACTGCTTCAGTTTGCAGAAAGCAGATTCTGCTTCTGGTGTCCATTGTAACAAATCCTGTGCTGCCATAGGCTTCTTATATATGAGGTCAGTCAGAGGTGCAGATTCCAAAGCATAGTTTGGAATCCAGCTCCGGCAGAAATTAGTTGTACCCAGGAAGGACATAATTTCCTTCTTGGTAGTGGGTTTTGGTGCTTGCAATATTGCTACTTTTCTGTTCTCATCTAATGTTCTACCTTCCTTGGATATTACATATCCCAGGTATTTGACTTGTTTTTTCCAAAGCTGCAGTTTATTTTTATTTACCTTATGTCCTTCAGTGGCTAAAAATCTTAATAGCGCTATGGTATCTTCTCTACAATCTTGCTGGGTGGGGCTGCCAGCAAAATGTCATCAACATAAAGTAAAATCTGACTGCCCCTTGGTGGGGTAAATCCCACCAAGTTGCTTGCCATTTCTTGTGAGAATATTGTTGGACTTTTACAATACCCCTGTGGTAGTCGCGTATATGTATACCCTTTCCCCTGAAATGTGAATGCAAACCAATACTGGCTATCAGGGTGTATCAGTATCGAAAAGAACACATTGCTGATGTCTACCACAGAAAAATACTTCTGTTGAGGTTTTAAATCATTCAACAGGGTGTGTGGGTCTGGCAACGTAGGTGCCCTTGGTATTACTGCATCATTTACAGCTTGTAAATCTTGGACCATACGCCATTCTCCATCTGCTTTTTTAACAGGAAATAAGGGTGTGTTACATGGTGAATCAGGAGATTCTACTAGTATCCCTCCTTTAAGTAAGGCTGCTATAATAGGCTTTATCCCTGCCTCTGCATCTTTTCTTAAGGGATACTGTCTTTTCTGTGGTCTAAATGCTGACTTTGGCGTGATAGTAACTGGTCCCGCTGTACGAATAAGTCCTACATCTGATTTTCCTGTTGACCAGAGAGTCTCTGGTATATTTTGTAAGGCATTCTCTTCCTCCTTTAATAGGAGTGCTAATCATCTGTCCTTGCTAGACTGCAAGTGCACGGCTGGGTGGGTCTGAGTTATCCAATTCAACTTCTGTATTTGTATTCCCTGTTCTGACAGTTCTAATTCTGTCTGTTTCTCCCATCTCGTGACTTTTTCTCTTAGGTCTGCCCATTCTATATTTTTGTTCTTGGTTAAGCTAACATGTGGTAAACGATTACATTTATAAAGTGTAAAGAACTCCTGGGGCAATGAACAGCTGGCTACACTGTTCCCTTCTGTGTCCCAGTACAGATTACATAATATTAATCTGTTTGCATGATTTTTAAACAATTCTTGCTCATATTCCTTATCAGGTCTTGGTGTGTTACAATAATACAGGGTACAGTGCAACAGGTGTTGCTTATCAATGTCAAGGGAGGGGAACTTGCTGATGGCTACATTCATTAATTCTTCAGTCACAGTCCCTGGACCAGTCGTAACCAAGTCCTGGCTGTACCAATAAAACATTTCACCATCTGATTGCACTGCAAAGGTATCAATTTGTTGCTGTGGTTCCATACCCTGCATGGTTTGGACTGCTGCTATACCAAATAGTTGCATGAAGTCTCTGCCCAAGAGGTTTACTGGGCATTTTGCAGAAACAACAATTTTGCTTTTTTGTGTCAATCCTGAAACTGGATCAGTTATTGCAATATTACGGGAGAGGGGCTCCTGATACAGTTGTCCATTAGCTGCTTTTACCAGTATGTAATCAGGTGACTCTGTGTTTTCCGGCAGTTTGAAGGGATGTATCAGGGTTCGTAATGCCCCTGAGTCACACAAGAATTTGACTTCCCTCCCTTCTACCAAGAGTGTAACTTCTGGTTTCGTGTCTGCTAAATAGAGCTCCAAGCTCAATAAAGCTAGGCCTAATATTTCATTTTCTTCATTGTCACTAACTTCTTGCACTTCCTCTATCTCTTCTGTCACATCCTCTACTCCCTCTATCACATTCTCATTTGTCCATTCTCTGCTATCCCCTTCTAGTGATTCCTGACTACCATATAGTCAGTCCTCACCCTCCTTGTCTTCCGTGATTGCCTTCTTGTTTTTTCCTGCAATCCTTTGCCAAGTGTCCCTTTTTACCGCATTTAAAACATTCACCCCTTTTCTTTCACCCTTTAAAGTCCTCTGATTGCTGATCAGATTGTTTGTTTCCCTGTGCATTTTTCTTGCCCTTTTTCCCAGACTGTACTACATAAACTTCTGCTCCATCTTCTACAGAAAATACTTGAGCTTTCTTTTTCTTTTTGCTATTAAAATGCCTTTCGGCATGCCTAGCATATTCAAGTAATGACTGTAACCTGCTTGTACGATGATCTACCATGTGTTTTGTAATAAAACTGCTTATGGGTGCAATACTGCCTTTTAAAAATGTATTCTTTAACTGCTGTTCATATGGGGAATCTTGTGTTTGATCTTCAGGAACCTGCATTCCACAGTAGTTATTAAAACATTCTAATAATCTGGCATAATACCGGTCAATAGTTTCACCTTCTTGTTGGATGCATTGATTAATGCAAGTCCAGTCTCCCCTAGGTTTCCATTTTTCAGAGATGCGGTCTGTAAGACCTTTTACTCTGTTGTCTAATTCTGCACTGATATGTGGGAGGGGTCTTTGTGTAGCGTCACGGGGATTCCAGTTGCCACTAATCATGTGCTAATCTGGCCCCACAATTTGTCTAACTACTTTTTCTACCTCTTCTCAGTTTAGGTTATAACTCAGCCTCATTCCTTGCAAATCTTCTGAGAATTTTCTAAAATTAACTTTTGGATGGGGAATTCCCTCAGTGGCTTTCCGGATATCTTCCGGAGTCCAGGGTCTATACACTAAAATAGTTGGGTCCTGATTATCTTGTCCTGCCTGAGGATTGGGTACTTCTATAAGTGGGCATATTTCTTCTTCACTCATAGATTGTGAATTCTTAACCATTTGATATAACTCAATGCCTTAATTTAAGTTACCTGCCTTTGTTCAAGACCTGGTACCGATGGGATCTCTAATAAATAGTTTTACTTTTATAATGTCTCTATTTTCAGTGACAACAGGATATCGTGTGGGTAGACTAACCTGTTCAATTGCTTCATATTCTGGTAAGGGAGGTGGATGGGCTGATGCTATTACTAAGTTATTGTCCTCCTTATCTAAATACATTGTTTTTGACTTGTTGTTCTTTTGTTCCCTGCGGTTTACTTCCTCAATCCACCTGTGTGCCAGAGGAATTCCTAATTGGCATTGCTTTTTTTACCCAACCTTTGGAATCGGTTTTCAGCTGTTTGATAAGGGAGGATTTTTCTAATTTTCCATCGAATTTGTACTTATCCCATTTTGAATAATATTTAATATTGTCGGCGTACTGCAACTGCATGTATTTTGCGTCTTCTGTTAACGGTGGATTTTGGGGTCTTTTTGTGCAATTATTACCCATTTTGTTCTACCCTTTTGATTGTTACGTAACTTCTCTTATTTTTAACGTGGTACCACAGATTTTGTTATAGTCTCTTCAGAATGACTGCCTACTGATTCTGTTTCTCCTGATCTATGACAAGACAGTAATCTTTTCTGTCACTGACTTGTAAGCAAAAATACAGTCTTGACATAAACAATACAAATCTGGTCCCTGATCTAAAACAGAAAACAGGAAAAAGTAGATTCACCTTACCTGAGCCTACGTGATTGATCACCTGATTCGTGGAGACCTGTCCTTCAGTCGCAGATCAGAAAGTGGCTGGCCTCTTTTGAACAACAATTCAGTCGGAGGGATTTTCAAATAAGAAGAACCGATTTGGTTTCTTCCCCGTACGGTTTCAACCACCTGGCCCGTCTGATCCGAGGTGAAGAGAGGGTTCCGGTCCAAAGGACCAACCTGACAAAGGAAAAAACTTCAAAGACCAATTCACGTAAGGTTCAAGTAAGGCACCCTTTATTAACTTGCAGCAAGGAGACAAAGCATGCAGGCAGAATGATTTGTCTGAACAATAATAATTAGTATGGTACTTTTATACAGTTCTTTCCATGTCACACAGTAAATGTTACTATTCTATTGATGTAGTTATACACAGCTTTCTGTATTGTTCTACAGAAAATGTTACTAGACTAATTGCTGACTAGTTGAGAATAACTGCTGATTTACAAAATATTTGAAAAAAACAACCTGGCCTTGGGGCTTATTTTAGCCCACCACAAACTTTCTATTCTTCAATTGTGCAGTTCTAATATATGTGTTACATTTTGCCTAAATTCAAGGTACATTTCTAGCTTAGGTACAAGTAATGCTGACTACGGTTTATACTTTCAAGCAGCCTTTGTTTTCATTATCAATAGCTTCTAGCAGCTGTGTACTTTCTCATGGCATAAGCAGAAAATCAATAACTCTTTGTTAAGTCTCATGACACTAGTAGAAATGAAACACTTCTTATTATTTTCATGACATTAGCAGAAATCAAATGCTCCTTGTTATGTTTCTAATAGCTGTGCAGATTTATGCAGTGTGAACAGAATAAATGTATTAACCCTTTTAAACCTCGAATGCACTAAGCATGCATATTACTAATACATATTTTTCTAACACAAGCTTTACCTCACTATTTCGATATGATATCTATCCAGAGTGGACTAAACACAGTATATTGACTTGTACATTCATTACTGTCTATGACAGCTGCAATGTAGTTAGCACTGAAACAGATAAGTACTCCCAAGCTATATGTATGTGCATGTGTGTTGATATGCAGTGATATCAGTGGCTGAACACCTATAACCCCACTATTTGTGTGCTTGTGGGACTATCTGTATATATATATATATATATATATATATATATATATATATATATATATATAGGTCTACTACAGAATTTCAAAATTCCACAATCCCGACATTTGAAATACCAATGCTCAGAACCTCGAGATTGTGGAATCTCGGAATTAAAAAAATAAACAAAAAAACAAACAAGAACACATCAAAAAACACCCCACACCCCCTGCAACTTAAATATATTAACTCCAAGATTGCACTACAGTGAAGAGAATGGTAATGTTCCCATTCCGCACTGTATGGTGATCTCCATTATTTGACCTCCATTATTTCACATTCAAAATGTCGACCATGTGGAACTGGCATCTCCGTACAATGCAGAATGGAAAGATTTCCATCTTCCACACTGCAGAGCAAACTCAGAGTTAGTATATTTAAGTTGCGGGGGCAGAGCCCCCCATGGGGGGGTGCAGGGGGGCAGAGCTAGCAGCATGAAGGCAAGTTTTTGTTTTGTTTTTTCAAATGTTGATCATATGGTCTCGGCCATATGGTCGTCGACCATGTTAAGTAGATCCATATATATATATATATGTATATATATATATATATATATATATATATATATATATATATATATATATATATACACACACACACACACACACACACACACACACACATATATATATATATATATATATATATATATATATATATATATATATATAAAATCTATATCTAATCTAATCTATATTATACCACAATAAATCATTTCAAAACTTTTCCCACCTTTAATGTGACCTATAACCTGTACATTTCAATTGAAAAACAAACAGATCTCTAAATCTTTTAGGGGAAAAATATTAAAAATAAAAAACTTACAATAAGCTGGTTGCATAAGTTTGCACACCCTTAAAGTAATACTTTGTTGAAGCATCTTTTGATTTAATTACAACATTCTGTCTTCTTGAGTAGGAGTCTATCAGCATGGCACATGCTGACTTGGCAATATTTGCCCACTCTTCCTTGCAAAAGTGCTCCAGATCTGTCAGATTGTGAGGGCATCCCTTGTGCACAGCCCTCTTCAGGTCACCCCATAGATTTTCTATTGGATTTAGGTCTGATCTATGGCTGGGCCATTTCAAAACTTTAATTTTCTTCTGGTGAAGCCATTCTTTTGTTGATTTGGATGTATGCTTGGGGCCATTGTCATGTTGTAAGGTGAAATTCCCCTTTATCCAGGGGCGGGGCGGCCCGTGCTATCGGACTGCCAGACTGCAGCCCCCTCAAAGTTTTCATGCGCAGTAGTCCTGACTACTGTCGGTCTATGCGCATGCTCCAGGCAGTCCCCATAGGGAAACACAAAGAGACGTCTGTGCACTTTTAAAGTGCACAGACTTGCTGGGATTATGTGTCGGGTCCGGACTGCAACAGCAGCAGTCTCGTCGGGAAGGAGCTTTGCTTGAGATCTCGCGAGTCTGTGGAGTATTGTGCAGGATTAGCTGGCTATATTATGGAGAACAGACAGGTAAGTGTATGGTGCTTTTTACTTTTGAATTTGGTGTGTGTGTGTGTGTGTGTGTGTGTGTGTGTGTGTGTGTGTGTGTGTGTGTGTGTGTGTGTGTGTGTGTGTGTGTGTGTGTGTGTGCCCCAGGTGCTCATGGTGGTGTGGTAGAGAATACCTCAGGCTTGATCCCTGTACCCTGTATGCAGGTGTTAAAGTCTTGAGTTCCCTACCCACCACCATTTGTAAAAAAATTGCAGATTTTTGCCTCATATTCGATCTGATCTGTTCCTCATAATATCTATGGTTTGTAAATGTTGCAATGCTTGATATTTGATGGTGTAGTAGCATTGTTGCCTCACAGCTGCAGGTTCTCAGGTTTGATTCTTGGCTGGGGTTCCTTCTTTGTGGGGTCTGTTATATTCTCCCTGTGTTTGTATGGGCTTGTTTTTATTTGATGGTGCACTGGTAGCATTGTTGCCTCACAGCTGCAGGTTCTCGGGTTTGATTCTTGGCTGGGGTTCCTTCTTTGTGGGGTCTGTATCTTCTCCCTGTGTTTGTGTGGGTTTGCTTTTGTGTCCTCCCATGTTACAAAGACATGTCTGCATTATTTCTTCCTGGGCCTCTGCTGAAAATTGTTTTTTTGTTCCAAGTCAGACTGTCCTGATTAAAAAATGTTAAATAAAATTGACAGGCATTTGAATTTCAGACTTAAGGGTTTCTGAATGTTTAATTCCTTGCATATTTGATGGTGCAGTGGTAGTATTGTTGCCTCACAGCTATAGGTTTTCTGGTTTGATTCTTGGTTGGGGTGGCTTTTGTGTGGAGTCTGCATCTCCTCCCAGTGTTTGTGTGGATTTGCTCTGGTGCCCTGCCATTTTACAAAGACGTGTCTGCAGTATTAATCCCTGCGTCTCTGCTGAAAATTGTTTTTGTTCTGTCAGCAGTAAAATTGACAGGCATTTGAATTTCAGACTTCAGGTTTCTGAATGTTTAACTCCTTGCACATTTGATGGTGCAGTGGTAGTATTGTTGCCTCACAGCTGTAGGTTTTCTGGTTTGATTCTTGGTTGGGGTGCCTTCTGTGTGGAATCTGCATCTCCTCCCTGTGTTTGTGTGGATTTGCTCTGGTGCCCTGTCATTTTACAAAGACGTGTCTGCAGTATTAATCCCTGGGTCTCTGCTGAAAATTGTTTTTGTTCTGTCAGCAGTAAAATTGACTGGCATTTGAATTTCAAACTTCATGTTCTTCAGAATACATAGTAGCACAACCTTTTTTTCTAGCAATTTTCTAAGTTTATAAGATGAATATTTTAAATTTGTCCCTATTTTTGGGACTGTATTCCCCATTATTGGCTTCGTCCAGGTTTTGTGCTAAGGTTGACAGCTATGGCAAGAACTGAATTCACTGAATATGTTTGAGGGCTGTATTCCCTCATTACTGGGTTTGTCCAGGTGTTTTGTACTAAGAGGTTGACAGCTATGGTGAGAACTGAATTCACTAAATGATAGCCATTTAAGTTTCAGTCTTCCTCTCTTTTACAAAGCAGCTGATGTGGCGTAGTGGTATGTTACTCTGACTGTTTTTTGCTCAGGGACCTTGGCAGTAAAATGTATGGTGGCAACACATTTTATTCTAGCAACTTTCCAAGATTATACAAGCAATGTTTAATGTGTCCCTGGTTTTTGGGCTTTTGACCCCAATACATTTTGGCTTTTTCCAGTTTTCTTGAGCTGCGAAGTTGAGATGCAGTTGAGTATTGAGTAGATTTTACAAGGAGCTGAGAGCTGCAGGGGAATAGAAGTTTAGTGCTTTGCCTAGTTAATACTATAGCACAACAGGTTGTGTACTTGCTTTTGATGCAGAAGGCTGTGGGTTCTACTCCCACAACGGGTGGATGCTGCCGTACTGAGAATATTCTCCTTGGTGAAGATACTAACTTTGAGTCTGTTATCAGTTTGCCATCCATTTCCTCTTGCAATATTATTACTAGCTTATCATTTTTTAATGTAATATAGGCAATTTATACCTGAGGGGCAACAGACACTTTATTTTTTGATGAAACCATGAAATATAAAGGTGATTGCTAGCAGCAACCGCTTCATTAGTTACAGATTTCTTTAATGTGGAATTATTTAGATGATTTACTTCAGAGATTGTGCATATTTACTGATAATGGACTGTAGAATTGTGCATATTTACTGATAAAGGTGGACTGTAGAATTGTGCATATTTACTGATAATGGTGGACTGTAGAATTGTGCATATTTACTAATAATGGTGGACTGTGGAATTGTACATATTTACTAATAATGGTGGACTGTAGAATTGTGTATATTTACTAATAATGGTGGACTGTGGAAGTCTGAGTAGACTTTTTATGATAAATGTTCTCAACTGGGCAGTTTTGCCATTATGGGTGCATATGGTTTGTTTCATTGCTTACTGGAAAAATGTTCAAAACAAATTTAAAATACCCTCTAACAAGTGTACTGTATTGTACAAGGAATATAATTTTAGTACAATGAGGAAGGTGTATCAAAGAGCACATGTATGTTTCATATGCAAGGGGCCTATGATTTGAAAACAGCCCAAAATTAATCTTTATCTGCCACTGGCAAAATGTATTTTCTTTGAATGTGGGTTTCAATGCTGTTTCAATGAATGTGAGTTTCAAGGGCAGAGAAGTTTTAATGCTAAGTTTTCATTGTGAGACTGCATTGCTTTGTTTAACAGATGACTTAGTGTTTGTGCTGTAAAATACAAAATTATACTTTCAAATGAAGTCCAACTCATCATAGAAGTAAAGCAGTATGCACATTAGTGTTTATGGTAAATGGAGTGAAATAGCCAAGTAATGGTTCATTGGAATGGCTGCAGAGGCTCCATTCAACCATTATTTTGTCAGGGGGGAAGGGCAGCAAACTCAGATAGGCCCAGCTGAACTATACCTCCCAACTGTCCAGATTTTCAAAGAATGAATAGATTTTTGCTTCTTATTTTTGGTTTGTTCTTCATAAAATTTGTACTTTTCTGGCAAATCATTTAGGAATTAAGTCACTAAATAATAAGTTTCAGACTTCATAACCTTCAGAAAAATGCATGTTAAAGTAAGAGCTGTTCTAGCAACTGTCTCAATTTATACAAGAGCAATTTTTAGTACTGTTTATATGTGCCCCCAATATATTTGGCCTTGTTCAGATTTACTGCATTAACAAGTTGAGAGGTACATGCAAATAAATTGCTTTATAGAATTAGGCATAGTCAACCTTTCAACTGTCCCCAATTTTTGGCTCAAAACATTGCTCTTCCCCCTAATAATCCCTCCGCAAAATAGCAATTTTGGAAGAAAACATGGAGGGTTTACAATTAAGAAATAACTGTAATAATCAAAGTTATAGATTACTTGAAATGCATGTAGATTCTTTTATTTTGTCAGCTGCTCAAGGTAGCAGTACTAATATTAAAGTGTCCCTTCTTTGACAGGTAGCAGCTGTATTGTGTGTCTATTTTATATTTTTGCATCACATTTTTGGTCCATTTTTCATAAAATTGTGTTTTTTGGCAAATTAGTGACAAATCACTAAAGACTGAAGTTAGAAAATGACAGACATTTGAGTTTCAGATTTTATACCCTTCAGAAAATTCATACTAATGCAAGACCTATTCTATTATCTTTCTAAGTTTATTAGAGCAATATTTAAAATCTGTCCTTATTTTTGGGCCTTTGTACCACTTCTGTTTATGGCTTTGTCCAGATTTCTTGCTCTTGAGGTTGAGAGGTATGACAAATGTGTCAGGGCCATCACAGTCAGCCAGAGAGATTTCAAATTGTGACATGCTTGTTGCACCCCACTCCCCCATGTAGTGACTCTGGATGTGTCCAAGCAAGGCAAGGAGTAGTTGTATCTACCTTGGATGGGGAGGACACACTGCATAAGTACTACAGTGGCTTTTCATCTGTCCTTGATTTTGCAGAATGGTCTGGTTTCTGTCATATTTTTGTACTGTTGATTTATGCTTATTACTCAAAGTGCCTGTTGCTCTGTGTTTAAGTAGCAATGCTTTAATGACCATAAGGTAAGCTTGTCTGAGATCATAAGATGCAAGTAAGCTTTAATAAGCATACTGTTAAAGAATTGCCAACATTGAAAGCCTTTCTGTTGTTGCCATGCAGAGAATACTTGACTAGATAATGCATAAGCCTTGGGTATTAAAGGACAGGATTCCATTATTTTAAAATGCTCATTACACTTGTTGGAGACTTCCAGTCATCTCTACAGACTTTACCCGTGAACTAAACAGAATGCCAATCATGCGTGGTCCATAACCTGTACAGTAATCCTTTAAGCAATGTATCTTGAGCTTGTTTCTTGTTTGCTTTTCATTTTTTACTTTTATCATGTTTTCCCTATGAAACAAGTTGTCAGGCAGCAGGTCTTTTTTGGATAAGAAACATTTTTACAAGTGGGGGCATCACATGGATTTCTACTTTCAGCATGTTACTTGGTACTTTAATAAAGCTGAATATATTATAATTAGAACTGCAGTGCAAGGAGAAGTGGTTTGAGTTGAGTGCTTCTGGTTTTTCTTATACTTGATTTTGACTGGCATTCCAGTAATGTATTTAAAAAGTAATTTATTTTTTCATGCCTCACAACCTTTTGTTTCCATCTAGATATTAAGTAAGCTGTCATGCAGCCAATGCATTGAACTATTTTTATTCTTCTACACTTATTTTTGTCTTGATCGGACTTTCATAATGATGGTTTGCCACCCAGGGCAGCGTATTTAATTAAAGTTAGTTTTTTGTGGTTTTGTGCATAGCTCCTCCCCTTTCTGGTTGACCACACCCCTTCCCATTGACCCCACCCATCTAGCTGTCTCCTGAAGTCACCAGCCGCCACTGCCTTTATCTTCAGCTTTCTAGCAGATGGCTGAAGGTCTCGGGCAAAAAGTGACTGGTATTTGGAACTGTTCATAATTCCCTCCACCTCGCACTAAAGCCCCAGTTACAGCTAAAGAAAAGCAATCCCAAAGCATGATACTGCCACCACCATGCTTCACCATGAGGATGGTTTTATTTTGGTCATGCAAAGTGTTGTTTTTGTACCAAATGTACCTTTTGGAGCTGTGGCCAAAAAGTTCAACCTTGGTCTTATCAGACCATAGCACATTTTCCAACATGCTTTTGGGAGATTTGATGCATTGTTTTGCAAGTTTTAGCTGGGCCTGGATGTTTTTCTATGTAAGAAAAGGCTTTTGTCTTGCAACCCTACCCCATAGTCCAGACATATGGAGAATACGGGAGATTGTTGCCACATGTAGTACACATCCAGTACTTCCCAGAAATTCCTGCAGCTCCTTTACTGTTGCTGTAAGTTTTTTGGCAGCCTCCCTGACCAGTTTTCATTTTGTCTTTTCATCATTTTTGGAGGGACATCCAGTTCTTTGCAACGTCACTGACCCAATATTGACTGATCAATATTGTAAAAATCTAGACCAACTCAGAGTGGTACATCAGGTGAAGACTCTTCTTCTACAACAGACTTAGATGTGCACCACACACCAGAATCCCTTCATCCCAAGTGTTGCAACTTGGATCACCCTTTGGGTTTAATTACATAGGAGGTAGGTAGGAAACACAGGACAGGTACAAGATGTAGAGACATTGTTGAAATTATGGCACAGAAATAAATGGAACGCATAATGTGTTAAATATTTTGTCTATGCCCTTGTCACAGACTGAGGTCCAATTGCTTAATAAAGGTCTTACCTTTGTACCTGCATTCTTTGTGTCAAAAGACTCTATTGCACAGGATGTAACTGTGTTTTGTAGATTATTAAATATCAGGATGTTTTTTGATTCAGTGCCTTTGGAGAAGAATAATCACCAGTTCACTTTTCACCAGTCTACCTTTATGCCCTCTTTGAATCATAATGTCCTAATGTTTCAAAATACCTTTCTCAAAGATCTGCATTTCTATTTCAAAGATCTGGTGCCTTTATCACACAATATCTCAAAGATTGAACAACAGGCACTGCATAAAGTCCAGAAGAATCATAATATAGTCATCACTACAGCGGTTAAGGGTGGAACAGTGGTGGTGATGGACTGGTACAAATACTATAATGAAGCAGTGAGACAAATTAGTGGTGCTAGGGATTACATGCACATTCACTTGGATCCATGTTGCAGATTTAAACAAGAAATTGATGATTTTCTACTGCTGGCAAGGAGGAAGGGATTATTTCTCATTCAGATTTCAGGCATCTTACAGTGTCTGATCCATATAAACAACATCTATACTTATTACCTAAAATTCATAAAAGTTTACATAACCCTGCAGGTAGACCCCTTGTTTCTGGTTGGGGGTCCCTTACCGAACCACTCTCACAATTTTTAACCAAATATCTTAAGCCTCTTTTGAAATGTATCAGGTCGCATATTCAGGATACTACCTAATTTTTGCAATTAATTTCCAATATTCATATAGAGCCATGATGGCTTTTATGTACATTGGATGTAACAGCATTATACACCAACATCCCACATCAGAATTACAAGCTTTACAGCATTGGTTAGATGCAATGGAATTGTATCCACCCAGCTTTAACACATTTCTAGTAGGCTTAGCAGAACATGTATTGACCAAAAATGTTTTTTTTTTTACTGTCACGGAAAATGTCTTTGGCAAGTACAGGGCACAGCCATGGGGGCATCATTCACCCCAATTTATGCCGATCTTTTCATGGCATACTTGGAGAGACTCATTTATGATTAGAGACATAATATTTATTTGGATGAAACAGACATCTGGAAAAGGTATCTGGAAGATTGCTGGATGATATGGAGAGGTGATATTGTATATATATTTCAATGAATTTATTGAATATCTCAATGAAAACAAGTGGGGTATACAATTTATGCTGAATCATCATGAACATCAAATTTGTTTTTAGGATTTCCTGATTACAAGAAATCCTGATAATACTTTAGATAGTCAGGTGTATAGAAAATACCCACAACACAATTCACTTCTACATGCATCCAGCTTTCATCCACCACACATCATCA
>NC_056744.1:584703994-584786494 GCF_019279795.1 Protopterus annectens
CTTGCATTAGTATGAATTTTCTGAAGGGTATGAAATCTGAAACTCAAATGTCTGCCATTATTTTCTAACTTCAATCTTTAATGATTTACCAATAGTTTGCCAGAAAACCACAATTTTATGAAAAATGGACAAAAAATGTGATGCAAACATATAAAATTGCCATACAATACAGCTGGGAACCTGTCAAAGAAAGGACACCTTTTTGATATTAGTACTGTTAACTTGAGCAGCTGACAAAATAAGAGCATCTACATGCATTTCTGAAATAAAAATAATCTATAACTCTGATCATTGCAGTTATTTATAATTGTAAACCCTCCATGTTTTCTTCCAAAATTGCTATTTTGTAGAGGGATTATTAGGGGGAGATCAACATTTTGAGCCAAAATTTGGGGACAGTTGAGAGGTTTGGAGTTCTATAAAGCAATTTATTTGCATGTACCTCTCAACCTCTTAATGCCGGAAATCTGGACAAGGCCAAATATATTGGGGGAACATGCAAACAGTGCTAAAAATTGCTCTTGTATAAAGACAGTTGATAGAATAACAGGTCTTGTTTTAGCATGCATTTTTCTGAAGGTTATAATGTCTGAAACTCAATGTCTATCATTATTTACTGACTTCATTCCTAAATAATTTGCCAGAAAACCACAAATTTTATGAGGAACAAACCAAAAATAATAGGCAAAAATCTGGACAGTTTAGAGGTATAGTTAAGCTGGAGCTGTCTTTGAGTTTGATGACCTTCCCCCCTCACAGAATCATGGTCGAATGGAGCCTCCCCCCTGCAGCCATTCCAATGTCCCATTCCTTGGTTATTTTGCCCCATTTACCATAAACACTGTAGTGTGCATACTGCTTTACTTCTGCCATGATTTGGATTTCATTTGAAAGTTTTATTTTGCATTTTACAGCACAAACACTATCTGCTAAACAAAACAATGCAGTCTCACAATGAAAATAAACTTAGCATTAAAACTTCTCTGTCCTTGAAACTCACATTCATTGAAACAGCATTGAAACCCACATTCAAGGAAAATGCATTTTGCCAGTGGCAGATAAAGATTCACTTTGGTCTGTTTTCAAATCATAGGCCCCTTGAACAAGAAACATACACGTGCTCTTTGATACACCTTCCTGATTGTATTAAATTATATTCCTTGTACAATACAATACAGTTGTTAGAGGGCATTTTAAATTTATTGTTTTGAACATTTTCCAGTAAACAATTAAACAAAATGCATGCACCAATAATGACAAAACTGCCCAATTCAGAACATTTCCATCATAAAAGTCTACTCAAACTTCTACAGTCCACCAGTATTAGTAAATATACACAATCTCTAAAGAAGTAAAAGTCATCTAAATTCCACATTAAAGAAATCTGTAACTAATGAAGAGGTTGCTGCTAGCAAACAACTTTATATGTCATTGTTTCATCTACAAATAAAGTGCCTGTTGCCCTTGAGGAATAAATTGCCTATGGTGCATTAAAAAATGATAAGCTAGTAATATCGCAATAGGGAATGGATGGCAAACTAATAACAGGTTCATAGTTACTAGGTTTCTTTGCCAAAAAGGACTGCAGCATCCACCTCCTTTACAACACAGTACAGTATGAGCAATGCATCTACCTACTGTGGGAGTAGAACCCACACCCTTTTTCATCAAAAGCAAGTACACTACCTGTTGTGCTATTAACAATGCAAGCCAACTCAGCATAAGCAGCACTAAACTTCTGTTCTCCTGCAGCTCTCAGCTCCTTGTAAAATCTGCTCGACATTCAGCTGTATCTCTGAACTTTGCAGCAGAAGAAATCTGGAAAAAGCCAGCATTTATTTGGGGGGGACCCAAAACCCTGGGACACATTTTAAACATTGCTTGTATAATGTTGGAAAGTTGCTAGAATAAAATGCTGTGTTACTACCATACATTTCACTGCCAAGTCTTAAACCCAGGACCCTGTGTGAAACAGTCAGAGCAACAAACCACTATGTCAAATCAGCTGTTTTGGGAAAGAGAGGAAGACAAACTTAAATGGCTACCATTTAGTGAATCCAGTTCTCACAATAGCTGTCAAACTCTTAGCACAAAACATCTGAATAAAGCCAATAATGGTGGAATATAGCCCCCAAACATATTCAGCAAATTCAGTTCTCATCATAGCTCTCAACCTTAGCACAACAAACTGGACAAAGCCGATAATGGGGATACAGTCCCAAAAATAGGGACTAATTTCAAATACCCATGTTATAAACTAAGAAAATTGCTAGAATAAAAGGTTTTGTGTTACCATGTACTTTCTGAAGAATATGAAGTCTGAAATGCAAATGCCTGTTATTTTTATTTATTTAACATTTGTTAACAAGGAAAGTCTGACTGGAACAAAAGCCAATTTTCAACAGAGGACCAGGGATAAACACTGCAGACACATGTCTTTTTAAGATGGCAGGAAATTCAGACTCCACACACAAGGCACCCAAGCCAAGAATCAAACCAGAGAACCTGTAGCTGTCAGGCAATAATGCTACCAGTGCACCACTGTACTACGGAGTGTGCATGGAAAAACAAACCTACAGAAACCACATATTTTATGGGGAACAGAACAAATATGAGGCAAAGATCTGCAAACTTATTTTACAAATGGTGGTGGTAGGAAATTCAGGCCCTTGCCATCTTGCATCAAAGGTACAGGGTTCAAGCCTCAGGTATTCTCTACCCACCACTATGTGTTCTCTTTCTATCTAGCCACCAGTATATAGTGACTGGGGCATTACACACACAGCATTAGGTTCAGCATTTCCATACCTGTCCTCAGCCTGTAAATCCACTACATTAGTTCAGCACATCTCCATGCCTATCCTCAGCCTGCGCATGCTAACAGTCCTTCTGGTAGGTTTCTCAGCATGCTGATGATGCTGGTTTCTCGCGAGTGTAGGCTGGAAGCACCAGACTGCTGATGATGCAGTCTAGTGTCATTCATTCCGCGGATGTCATCACCACACAGACTTTTGGGGCTACAGGACAGAGATGCCAGACTGCCTGGCAGAGCAGTCTGGAGTTCTGAGAGAGTACCAGGAACTCCAAGCACGCATGCGTGGAGTTCTAGGACTCATTTTATCTTTCTTTTTCTTCTCTGTTCATTCTGTTTGCTTTCTCCGTTTCAAGGTGGGGGGCTGCAGTCCTGCAGTCCTATAGCACGAGCCGTCCCTGGAATCTATCCTCTGTCCTCTTCTATTTAATATATTTATAAATAATTTTCATACTTCTGTGCAATATGTACAGTATGTAGACAATTCCACCATAATCTGCTTCTCAAACAATCTAGAAAATTTTGTTAAGTTTGGATAAAATTCATTTAACACTATTAAAATGTGTCTTTGTGACCACCAACTCCTTCTTAATCCAAAGAAACTAAACTCCTTTTATTTTTCCCCAAATTACTTACTTATGAGAAAAATTACTTTGAAATTTCATCCTCTTTCCTCTTCTATTTAATATCTTTATAAATAATTTTCATACTTCTATGCAATATGTACAGTATGCAGAAAATTCCACCATAATCTGCTTTTCAAACAATCTAGAAAATTTAGAAAAGTATGGATAAAATTAATTTAACACTATTAAAAAGTGGTTTTGTGATCACCAACCCCTTCTTAATCCAAAGAAACCAAACTCCTTTTATTTTTCCCCAAATTACTTACCCATGAGAAAAATTACTTTGAGATTGCATCCCTAAATAAGTCATTTGAAGTAGTTCCCCATACAAACCTGCTAGGGGATAAAATAGATGACAACCTCAAACATGACCTCCACATACAGAAATATAAAAATATTGCAAAAAACTAGGAATACTATATAGAACCAAAAAATCCTTAATACATCCACCAGAGTAACTCTTGCCACTGCATGCCTAGTCTTCTCTCTATTATATGATTCTCCTATCTTGACTTAACCCCAGTCCACCCTAAAGTCTAAACTAGATCAGTGTTACAACAAGGTAGCTAGATTTGTAGCTCATGCAAAACATAGAATACATTTGGTTCTGCACTTAAAAATTTAAATTAGCTAGAATTATCCTACCAACTAAATCACAAAAAATTAAATTAGCTAGAATTATCCCACCAACTAAGCACTGAAAACTGTAAATTAGCTAGAATTATCCTACCAACTAAATCATACCCAAATTTTCTTAATATACAAAATGATATTTAATCTCACTTCCTGCCAAGATACAAATAGAATTCTTCACCACTACCTCCCAAGTTATCATCTCTGATATTCTGACAAAAATCTTCTTGACATCTCTGGAATAGAATCATTGCACCAATCAGGGCAATAAATAACAATCATTTATTTAAGCTACAACTAAAATAGTTCCTCTGTGACTCCTGGTGTTACACTTGCTGATCTCCTGGCTACAATTTCAGATCCTTCTCTTCTAATTCTGTTTATATCCTATCTTTCCTTTTCCTTGTTTTCATTTCTCTTATGCTTAGTTCCCTTAATATTAAAATTGCTTTTACTCATTATTTCTCCTGCCCCTCATACCTACTCCATTTATTATCTCTAACAAATACTTTTCTCACTCTCCCTCTCTTCCCCTCCTCCTTCTTATCCACTGTTTGAATTTTCTACTCTGGCATTTGCTTTATGAGTAAGTAATTAACTCTCACACTTGTACTTGAAATACACATGCCAGTGTATTTCAGTACTATGCAATATTGTATATATATTTTAATGATGTTATATGAGTATTAATGTTTGTATTAATCTATGTTTTTACAGTGTATTGTAATGGATCCATTCAATTAGATTGCATAATCCATATGTTAACCTCTATAATGTCATCCACAAAAGGTCAACAAAACTGAATGTCAACAGTTTAACTTGCATGCACCAAGAAAGAACATTGGTGCATGCAAAAAATATATATTTTTGTAGGAGGAGCTGAGCCACCCACACCCCCACTAATTAAGCATACTAACTCCAAGACTGCACAATTCCTGGGGAAAGGGAATATTCTCCAAACCAGACATTGTCAATCTCACACACCTGTTGACCATCTGCATATATTGTCCAAAGTAAATTAGATGTTGACAAATGAGCAGTTAGGCCAAAAACAGGGCAGCCATTAAATGTAAATGTCTTAGTTTTAATAGTTTATGGGATTTTTTTTTATTTTTGAGGGAACAGGAACATTACAATATATTTAATACATGCTGCTTAAAAAAATGTATACTATTGTGATAAGGTTCTGTTCTTTTTAAAAAAAGAGGCTTGTATGCGCAATGTATGCATTGTCATTTTAAATGTTTATTGATTAAAGTTTATTGATTTGTGTTTCCCAGGTGCAGAGGAGGTATAAATTACTGTTGTCTATAATATGTGTGCATCTGATGAAGTCTGGCAACTGCAAGATGAAAACATGGTGATTTAAGTTAAAGCATTTATTTTATTGTTTTAATAAAGTTCCTGCTTTTATTTAATAGTAGCCAACCCCTTCTTATAGTGCTCTATAGTGTTTTTGGTAAATGTGTTTTCTGTTCTTTCACTTTTGGAGCATTTCTTCCTAGGCCTCCACTAAAACTGAATAAGATTATCCAGTCAAACTTTCCCAGTAAACACATGTCAATAACTAAATAAACAAATAAATAAATATCATACTCTATATATGATGTTTAGACATGTACTGTTCACTGTTATTTAAATTCGTTATTTGATGGCAAATTATTTGGATATTTATTTGCTCAATTTTATTTTGTACTTATTTTTCGTCATGTTTTCTTTTTATTTATTTTTATGTATCCCTTTGGGCATAGGCTTGCATTTGCTCATCTATTTATTTAAAGTTTAACTGACCAAACAATAACCCTTTCAATGAAGATCTCATGAAAAATTCTGCAAGTATGATATAAAAATAAAACAATTGCATATCACATTAAATAGTTACAAAAACTTTATTTCTTCTTATTGTTATTATTTCCAAATGACAAAGTTTAATGTGGACATTCATATATACATGACTTCTTAATCCCATCTAGTATTGCATATTATTTTACTGTCTTGTAGAATCATTCATATTATTTGTTATAATTTTAATTGTTTTATTTCTGTACTACTCACGACATATGGATGATTACGCTGGCAGAAGTAATATCTCAATTTTCTAAATAATGTATCATCTATGAACAACTGATATTTATGTCCCTTCGATGCTAGGAAAAGAATTTCCATTATTGGTTGTCAAAGTACCCATGAAAACTTTAGGGCTCAAAATAAATAAATAAATAAATAAATAACAGATTGAGACAGAGAGAGAGAGAGAGATGTGAAAATGGATAAAATACTTTATTATATCTCTGGTGAAGAAGAAAGGCTATGAAACTTTATTTAATATCTTAAAATGGCCCATTGATTTTTCATATGAGCAGATTTCCATATAACTGTACTCACAAAGGAAACAAGTGATAAAATAATAACGTTCCCTTTATTTCTGAGAAGTTCATTTAAAGCGACCATATGCATCTCTTGCTTTACGCTGAGGATAGGGAAAGGAGCATGCCACGTATTATGGGGAAATGCCACATATTATGGGGAAAGGAGCATGTCACATATTTGCCGTAGTGATGGCTGTTTTCTTCACCCTGCCTAGTAGGGACATAACCATGTTAATCACATTACTTTAGCCAAGTAAAAGTGAAAGAAAGCATTTTAGCAAGAATGTTAACAGCAATTTGTAATATGAATTCAGAAATGAAATTTGTCTGTATAATGAAGCAAGGAAGGTGTTTCTCCCAAATGTAAGTTTTCTTTTTCTTGAGTAATGAATGTCAGAAAGCTTTGCATTTTTATTGACACCATTGGCTAATATTTTCATTTATTATAGTTTAAGCCAAAACTAAGCAACTACCTGGGTATATGTAACATTCACCTGTGCCACCAGAACCAGTAAACCAAACAAAAAAAGTTTGTAAATAAAAGCCGTTGTTTGCAAAACCAAACAAATGAATAAAAGATTAAGTGCTTTCATTCCAAATGTACTCAGGAACTTCATCAGAATCCTGGGATACATAATTTTCTGTCTTTAAATACTTTCAACTAAACAAGCTATTTGCTTAAATAAACACCATTCTAAATCATGCCTATAAATGACATCAAAGTAATAGGGTGTATATCACAATGTAACAAACAAAACTGTCCAAGTTATTCTAAAACAGTTACATTTAAAACAGTTAACTAGTTTGATCAATACTATAATGAAAAGTATGCTATTTATATCCTGTCAGGTCTGAAAATTAAGGCACTGCTAAGGCTATATTGTCTCATTTAAACCTGTGAAGAAGGAAGCATCCAATAGCAGTTGTCAGTAAAGTTCTCTGTACTCTAAAATGCTTCCCAGTTACTAGCCCTTTTCATTTTTATCACTTTTTCTAAAATAAAAAAAATAAATACATTTTGGACCAATTAGAGGCATATTTACTTAGACCATTATTTAAGTCATTTTTTTCAGTGTTAAGTTCCATTTTCCCTACATAGTATGTTAAGCATGTGGAACAAACAGAAAACATATACCACTCGATTTGTATCACATGTATAATTCCATTTTGCAACAGTTACTCTGTGACAATTGATATTTATTTTATCCTCTTCCAAAATGAAGGGCATTGTGAACACTTCCTACATTTCTATATCCTATTATTGCCATCACTACTACATCTATTGCTTTTATTTGCTCTTACCAATTAAGACGTGATATTTTTTACCTTTCTTAAAAGCTATAGTAGGGTTATTTCCTGATTTAGATGTCAGTCTTAAGGTCTGAAACATGACATTGCAATTTATATTTAAAATGTCTTTAATATATTGTGCTTCATAATTGAAAGCCATCACTATGGCTCCATTATATTTGTTCTTCTCCTTGTTGTGGACCTGTATGGTTTCAGGATATTTAATAACAGGAAAAAAAAAACTACCCATCCGCTTGTCTGCAACTTCACCTGATATTTCATTCAATAACTTAATTGGATAGTTTCTTTCCAGGAACATTATTTTCAATTTGTCAAATTCTTTTAAAAAGATGTCATCTTCAGAGACCAGCCTGGGCAGTCTGACCATTTGCCCATATACCAGATTTCTTTTCTGCTCCAAAGGGTGTTCACTATCAAAGTGAAGAAAACTGTTGGAATATGTTGGTTCCTAAAAATAGTACTTTCATGTTTGTTCTCATTCCTATTTTACTTGATATTAACATCCAAAAAATTCAACTGCTCACCTTTCTTCCCCATAGTAAATTCTAAAAAAAGAAGTTGAATTGTTGATGAAATTGAAAAATTCCAGGAACTTAACATCATCACCACCCCAAACAATAATAATATTGTCCAGGTAATGGGAATAATGAATGAGTTACCTAGCATATGGTGGAACCAAAATGGTGTTGGTCTCCCAGCACCATAAAACAATACAGCACATTCTAAAATTAATTCTTGGTTAATTGATATACAGTTGGATTACCAGATACAAAGCAAAATTGTGGATTTTCTGATGGTAAAAAAAAAAAATGTTCACTCTATATTTGGTATTCCAAATGTACATAAGGGGATTCATAATCCTCCACTGAGACCAGTACTGGCAACTGGAGGCTCCACGACTGTACAAATAGCTAAATAGCTGGATTCAATATTAATATACTTCTTCCATTGGCCAGATCGTGTTTTACTTGATTCTTGTAATTTTTAAAGAGCTAGAGGAAAGGTGAATTATGTTGCTGAATCAATGTTCTTTGGGATTGATGCAAAATACTTATTTACATTTATTTCCCATGAAGAGGGTTTGCCTTGGTTTAGTGAACAGAACATGCTGGAGGGACAGGTTCATAACCCAGAGACTGCCCACGCTCTGGAATAGACTTCCCATACATGTCAAGCAGAGCACTTAACTGGGTCTCATCAAGAGAAATCTTGATGAGTGGAAGGGAAATTGAAAGTTCACCCTGGGAGTCACTCCAGTGTGTTTACTTGATAGAGGCACTGGGAACTAACATTGGGAATTACTATGCCAGGGCACTTCTATGGGCTAGGCTTGTAAAGGCTCCAGGGCCATTAGCCTAGTATGCAACTATGAACCTATGAACCTATGAACCTTTTAAGTGATAGCATGTGTTGCATTTAGCATTTTATCTAAAATGAAGACAAGACAACTCTTCCTCTCTTTCAGTGGTATTTATTACACATGTGTGGGAGCCTCGTGGAAAGTACCAGGGAGACTCCCCGAACAAAGGAATGCATAAGCTTATATGCTGGTAATACTGCTGACAGTACAAAAATATAAACTAGACCAATTAAATTAATATAAAAGACAATTAACCAATCAGTGGTTTACCCATAGGCTTAAAGCAGTTTACATTACAACATCTATAGGCAGAAAAAGAAAATCGGATGCACTTCCATATAAGACACATTTCCTGCTTTCAAGCAGGCTCTTGGTTTTCAGTACTTTTCCACTATTCACAGTTTACTCAGCGTTCGCAGTACAAAGTCCATCTTAATACATGCAGATTGTTACATACTCAATTTCCTTAAGCACATACTTTGGCCATTCATATTCTACAATCCCCCATTTGATGCTCATAGGTTCATAGGTTCATAGGTTCATACTAGGCTATCTGCCCTAGGGCATTTATAAGCCTAGCCAGAATGTGTGTGGCTTTCGCCACCCATTTTAACTTTATTTTGCTATGCCCTTTTTCGAGGTTAGTATACTGTGCCTCTGTCTAACGGTGACACAGAAGTGATACCTGGGGTAAACCTATGATCTCCCATCCACTCATCAAGATTCCTCTTGAAGAGAGTCAATGAGGGACTCTGCCTAACCTGGACTGGAATTTTATTCCAGAGTGAAGGGAGCCTCTGGGTTATGAATCTGTCCCTCCAGCATGTCCTATTTATTTCAGTGCTGAGGTTCAAGTCTCTCGAGCGCGTAGCTCGATGGGATTTGGATTTTCTGAGGTGCAGCATGTCCTTTAATTCCGGGTTGGACATGGCTTTATACGTCAGGTACAGATCGCCTCTGAACAGATGGTATGCCACTGAGTAGAGCTGGAGTTTATTTAACCGGGCAGCATATGGCATCTCTTTGAGCCCTTTGATCCTCTTGTTGAGGTACTTTTGGGGTCTTTCCAGTTGCTGCAGGTGTCTGGTAAGGTACATCCCAAAAGGGGCATTGTACTCAATTATGGGCCTGATGAGGGATGAGTAAAGAGGCACGATGACCTCCCCTGATCTAGATGTGAATCCCTTCATGATTAGGTGGACTATATAAAATGTCTTTCTAACCACTTTGGCCGTGTGGTTGTCAAATGAGAGATTGCTATCAACTTGGGTCCCCAGGTCCCTAATTACTTCTTCTGTACTTAATGGATTATCACCTATGTGGTAATTTGTGGGCACTTTGTTTTTGCCAAAGGGGATGACTATACACTTTTTGGCATTTAGCTTGAGGCCATGGCTCTGGCACCAGTTGTCTGTTTCTATGAGGCCCTTTTGGAGGATGCTTGTGTCGGCTGTAGAGTCGATTATGGCATCCAGTTTGCAGTTATCTGCGAACTTTGTCAGCCACAGTCCTTCCGTGTTGGCCTGTACCTCCGAGAAATATATACCGAACAAGAGAGGTCCCAGGACTGAGCCTTGTGGGACACCACTTGTAACTGGTTTGGAGTCTGTCATGGCTCCAGCAATTCTAACCATGTGGGTTCTGTCCTTGAGCCAGTTTGCAATCCATCTAGTGACATAGGGGTTTATATTTAAGCTGGTGAGCTTATCTATAATGCCCGAGTGGGGTATTGTATCGAAGGCTTTTGTGAGGTCCAGGTAGGCTGTGTGGACCACCTTCCCCTCGTCAATGGCCTTGGTGACTGTTTTAAAGAAATCAACCAGGTTTAAGAGGCAGGATCTGCCCTTAACAAAGCCGAACTGGGTAGGATTCAGTGTCTGTAGGTCCCCAATATCTTTATTTATGAGGTCCATGATGATCCTTTCCATAGCTTTGCAGACCAAGCTAGTCAGGCTTATGGGGCAATAGTTTCCAGGATCTGTTGAGGCACCACCTTTATGGAGAGGGACCACTGTTGCTGTACGCCACTCTTTGGGCACATATCCTGTAGTAAGGCTGAGATTGAACAGTAGTTTTATGTTTGGGTTTAGCTCTTCTTGGAGTTCATGTAGGACGCAGCCCGGGACACTGTCTGGTCCCATTGATGCTGTGTTTTTTGCTTTGGAGAGGGCGGCTCTTACCTGAGCATCTGAGATGTCAGGGGGGCAGCACTCTGCTGGGATAGATATTTGCCCTTTTGGTGGGGAGGAGGGTAGAAGTTTGCGCTGAACCTGTCAGCTAGGATGTTGGCAATGTCTGTGGGTTCAGTGTATTTTTTGTCATTTTGGACTAATTCTGAGCATATCTGGGAATTACCACCCAGGTTCCTAACATAACTAAAGAAAGCCTTGTGATTATCCTTAGTGTCCTGTGCAATTTTTCTCTCGAAGCTGGCCTTAGACAATTTTATGAGTGCCCATAGTTTTTTGCTAATACTGATCAGTGATGCCTTCCCTTTTTGGGATTTTGCTCTATCATTTAGTAGCTTCCTCCTTCTATTGTATAGTTTGTTTATGGCTGGGGTCCACCAGACAGGACGTCTGCCTTTGGAGGAATGGATCTTGGTTTTATTTGGGATCGCATGCTGTGTAAGCATCACCATTTAGTCTATCATACATTTGCCCTAAGTCTAGCATAACCATGTGGCTGGTTCCTTCAACATTGTCACACATTTTTATTTCATCATCCATATTTATGAGTGCAGGCATATAAAACTTTGGCACATTTTTAGTAGTCTTAGAAGACATTAATTTCAAAATCAATGCTTTGATTAAAAACACAACAAGAAAGGCAATAAGAGCTAATACTGTGATTAATAAAATTAACTTCAATAATCCACCTCCCCAACCTGAGAACAGGTTGGTTAACCATGCACATGTTGAGTTATTGGCCTCCTTGGCCTTAGAGAGTTTGGAAACTCTCTGAATGAGTTTGAGATGACTTTCAATTTCGTGCTGATTGTCAGGAATAAATGTACAACACTCCTCCTGGATTAAAGCCCAAGTTCCACCTTTAAACCTGTAGAGGTCTACAGCTCTCATAGCAGTCAGTTCATCAGTCACTAGTTCTAAAGCAGAAAATGTGGCATTGCTCAATACTTCAAGCAAGTTGGACAGTTTTCTCAGTTCCCAAATTGATTCTACTGCTCTGTATGCTGGAATTATACCAGCCCACGATATGATGTCATCACCCAAGTCCATATGAGATAGTCCTTTGGTGCCAGCATGAGCTAAGTCATGATGATAAATCCATGAAGCGTCAATTTGGCCTACTGGATTGGCAGGCTTTTTGACCTCTCGAACATTCCAAATTTTTCCTTGAGGTAAAGCAGAGGTATGTCGGTTGGCTGGGACTAAATAACCTAAGAAACAGCTACCAGACCGGTTTTCTGGTAGCCATTTATAGGCTCTTTTACCACACACAAAGTAGCAATTTTTCACCTTAGTGGTGATATTAGTGGTGATATTACTATCTATAGAACCTTGTTCAGAATGAAACACCTTCTTATCGATCAATCCCAGCTGCTGATATAGGACAGAATTATCTCTTACCTCTTCGTATGTTTTATGCACCAGTTCACAAAATGAATCGTAGGTTGTGTTACAGTAGGAGGAGTTATTATTACACCTGTAGGGAACTGTCACATTGCAAAAACTCCATCCTACCTTGACTTTACCAAATTTCTGAAAACAGTTCCATATTGATGGTTAAACAGATGTAATGCTATCCTGCCTTTTGAAGTGACATTTGAAATGTCATAGGTCAGATTCATCCAGGTTTCATTAGCCCCTAAAGGGACTGTATTTAGCATCAATCCCCCATGAACAGTAGGTAAAGCAGTACAGATCCAACAGTCAGAGACATTGAGGGATGATGCATAGGCAAATTTAATAACTTGGTAGGTGTTGAAAGGTGGATGTCAAATAGCTCGCTTAGTGTGATGTATCGATAGAGCAGGAAATAAAAATGGCTACATTAAAAATAACAGTACGACAAGAATGACCACCCTGAAAAATATCAACAACAGTCAAAACATATTTAAAACAAGTACAAGGTGGGAGTTCAATAAAGTCCCACTGTAAGGCACAAAATGGTCCCATTGGTTTTGGCACCAGTTGAGCGGGAGCCAGAGTGCCCTTTGAAATATTATGCTGTAAACAAATGGAGTACATGCTCATAAAATGTTGCACAGAAGCAGAAAGTCCTGGGGCGAACCAATCCTTTTGGATTTGTTTGATTAATGCTTGTACCCCTACATGAGCTGGCAAATGATATGCTTTTATAAGGAATTTAACATAGATATAGGGAAAATTAATCTGCCATCAGGATGCTGACAAATTTAATCAGCGCGTTTGAAACAACTTTGGGCCAGCCATGTTTTTCTTTTTGATTCCGATGCTTTACTTTGTAAAGTTTTTAAAACAGTAGTGTCAAAAGTAACCGTTTGTAAGATAGGCTGCAGAAATTGTCCCTGAACAGTATGTGAAAGAGCAGCCTGCTTGGCAGCCCAGTCAGCCAAATAATTTCCATTAGCTATTAGGGAGTCGTTAGACTGGTGAGCTGCACACTTGACAACAGCAATTTTAGAAGGTAATAATAAATCCTGTAAGAGGTGATCAATATACAGGTAATTTTTAATCGGTGCCCCAGAGGATGTCAAAACCCCCCTTTCCTTCCACAAGGTACCAAAATCATGAACAACACCATGGGCATAACGTGAATCAGTATAAATAGTAACAGATCTGTCTTTGGCCATTTTACATGCATGCAAAAGTGCCACTAATTCCACAGCTTGTGCAGAAGTGCCAGGTGGTAATTGTCCAGTTTGTAAAACCTCAGATGGCAAGCAGACTGATCATGCAGCCTGGAGTTCACCAAAACTATTTTGTAAGCAGGACCCATCTACAAAAAGAACTAAATCAGGATTAAGCAAAGGAACATCTTGCAAATTTAACCTGGGAGAAAGAACAGTGTTAACTACGAGCATACAGTCATGTGGTTCACCCTTGTCACTAGTTGGAATCAATGAAGCAGAGTTTAGTGGTGGGCAATGTGTAATTTGAACAGCGGGATTACTTAATAAACTTAACTCATATTTAGTGAGGCGAGCATTAGAAAGATACTGTGTTTTTGTTTTTAAGAGTAATGCTTGCACTGCATGAGCTACTGCTAGTATAGTGTCATGTCTTAAAGTCAATGGTGCTGCCATATTGATCAAAACATCAGCGGCTGCCACCGCTCGTAAACAGGGTGGATAGCCAGAAGCAACAGGGTCTAACTGAGTGCTGTAATATGCTGTAGGTCAATAGACCCCCGTGCGTGCTTGCACTAGCAGGCCCAGGGCAGTTTTGTTTCTTTCACAACAGAAGAAAACAAAGGGTTTAGAATAATCTGGGAGCCCCAGGGCAGGTGGTTTAGCTGTGCCGTTATAATAGGTTGAAAGGCGTTTTCATGTTTAGAGGGCCAAGGCAGAGGATCTGTAACTTCCTTTTTTAGAAGCTGTAACAGAGGGGCCAAAATTTCTGAAAAATTGGGCACCCACTGTCTATAATAACCTGCTAGGCCAAGGAACCCCCTGAGTTGTCTTTGAGTTACAGGATGGGGGGCAGTCTGAATGGAGGTAATTTTACTTGGAAGTATTTGACGTAAACCCATAGAAATGATGTGTCCCAGGTATTGTACCTTTTCTTGACAGAACTGCAGTTTAGATTTATTTACCTTAAAACCTTGTTCAGCTAAAAGCTTTAAAACTAGAAGTGAATCCTCTATACAAGACTTAGTATCTTGTGAAGCTATAAGAATATTGTCTACATATTGGACCAATACTGAACATGGTGGTAACTGTAAATCCTGCAGTTGTCTGTGCATCTCTCTAGAGAATAGGCTTGGAGATTCTACATATCCTTGGGGTAGTTGGGTCCAAGTATACTGTTGGCCCTTAAAAGTGAATGCAAACAAATACTGACTATCTGAATGTACTGGGATAGAGAAGAAAGCTGATGAGATATCTATAACCTTAAAACAATGTGCTGTAGGTGGGATACAGCTCAAAATCGTAGCTGGGTTTGGTACAATTGGAAAAACAGGCAAGACAGCTTTATTGACTTCTTGCAAGGTAGAATTGGAGTATTACATGGACTTTTTGTAGGTACTATAATTCCTTGTTGTACCAAGGCAGAAATGATGGAAGCAATACCAGATGTAGCCTCTGCCGTCAAAGGGTACTGTGGTACCTAAGGTAACTTTGCTCTGGGTTTTAAGGTTATTTTTACAGGAGTAGCTGAAATCAGAAACCCAACATCATTATCATGAGTGGTCCATAGATGAGAGGGTAATGAATTTAAATGCTTATTTTTATCAAGGTCAGGCTGCATACATATTGCTTGCAGAGTGACATTTTCATCTAAAGTAGTAAAAATACTATCTTGTTTATCTGAAGGTACTTGTAAATATACTCCTTCAGCTTCGCAGAAGATGATTGCTCCCATCTTACAGAGCAAATCTCTCCCAAATAAATTTAAAGGTGCTGAGGGTCCTACTAAAAATGTATGATTGTCTTGTAAAGGTCCCAAAGTTACTGGGATTGGGACGGTTTCAGAATATTCAATAGGAATACCAGAGACACCTACCCCTCTAGTTGGGTTATTGGAAAGGGGGACATTTATTGCTGCTTCACCAGCTAACATAGATTTAGTTGCTCCAGTGTCAATTAAAAATGGGTATGGTTTATTTTTGACAAGTAACATAACGTGGTTCATCTTGATCCTCAGGGATGAAAGGGCACAACTGCTGTTGTCTTTGTTCAGAGAACCTTCATTGTGATGGCTGCCGATTGGATGGGGACCAATTAGAATTTCACTGAGGTGACGTATCAGTGGGTGGGGCAGGTTGCTCAGCCAGATACGGACATTCATTGCTCCAATGGCCTACTTGGCCACAATTGAAATACTCCATCTGAATATTATAGCTTTGGGGTGGGGCTGATCAAGTTTCCTGCCAGTTTTGTTTATTTTGGTTTCGTGCCCCTTGGCATCCACCTCTCCCTCTTCCCCATCCTCGTCCTCCCCATCCACGCTACCCAAAGGCAATACACATCTGAATCTTCACTTTAACCAATTTTTCCTGTAAGTCTTTTCTTTCCTGTGCTAAGTGGTCGGAGAGGTATTGCACTTGTGTGACTAATTCATGCAATCCAAGACTAGGCCAGTTTAAACATACACCCTTTAGCTTATCCCGTACTTGTGGATGTACCCCATCTATGAAGGTAGCCGGCAATCTGCTCTGTGCTGGCCCTTCGGTGGGTTCTGGGTAACCAGAATAAGCCTCAAAGGCTTCAGTGAGATGATTTAAATACTCATCCAACAGGTTTGTCTTCTTTCTGAAGCACTGATTTGATTTTGGACCAGTTGGGTGTGGGTGGGACTATTACTGTAATAGCATCTACTATACCCTGTCTGACCACTTCAAACCCATTATCTCCTTGTGCATCATGTTTTGTAATCAGAGTAGGGACATTAGCATGGTCCCAAATCCATTTCATCAGATCAGCCAGTATGGCGTACTGAAGAACTGCCCTAACTTCTTCTATTGTAGGATTTTGTAAACAAATATGTCCCGCCAGCACATGCTGGAACTTAGCTGGATTAGTATGGATAAGCAATAGTGATTTGGTAATGGCTTGAAAATCAACCGCCGACCACCCCCTAGGTACTACAATGGTTGGTGGTTCCTGTGCACTTTTAGCATGGGCTGGGTTAGGTACCTCCCTCAAAGGTAACAATCTGTCATCATCTGACAACTCCGATTCTGAATCTGGATTACATTTATCTGGCCCAAAATATCCATCCACACTGTCAATTATAGCAGGAAACTGGCCAAAATGCCTTTGTTAGTGTAAATGTCGCTTCCCTTTTCCTTTATAATAGGGTTTAGATTTAAAGTACATTATGGCTTTTGCTTCTTTATGAGTCTTACTACGATTTCTTGGAACCTTTTTTCTATCTCTCATTTCTGGATCAGATTCACTAGACTGACTGTCCGCAGCCTGTTCTCTCTCTCTAGTGGTGGAATCTTTAGTGGTGGAATCCAGCTGCTGTGTTTTGGCTCCTTGTTGAGTGAGGAGGGGCTAATAATGTGGGGGTGCAACTGGTGGTGCAGTCGGTGGTGGGGGAATCCAGGCATTATCGTCTTCTGACGATTCAGCTATTTGCATATTAGCTAATTCCTTTACAGGATAAAGCCCCTTAAAGGGTGGGTCCTTCAAGCATTTACCGTTTACTACATCTAAATTACTAGCAGTTTGTTGTAATTCCCTTAATTGCTCTTTTAATTTTTGCTGATTATCTTTTAAACTACTAATAACCAAATCCTTTTCTCTTTCTTTTGCCTCTGTCATCCAATCATTAAATGCTGCCCAGCACAACCCTGGTATTCTTCTCCCTTTTTTTGCATAACTTTCCTTGGAGAGTAAGCAAAATATTTTTATTAAAAGTACCATTTTCTGGAGAGGCGAGTTTACCATCACCCTCAGTGAGGGTGACCCACTAACTTATGAACATATAACTGTCCCGGGACACACGAAAATACATATAACCAGCTGGTGTACCTCTTTCTGGCTCCTTTATAGTTCCCACACTCGCTCCCATTTTCACACAATAAGCTATACCGTATTTTACAGATTTAGCTGTGATGTTTTGTAAACATCGTTTTCCCCACTCTCGTATCTCCTTTCATTCTTATGTCACCAGTTCTTCGTTTTAACCCATTCTCATACTGCACAATCAATAGCAGAAAAGAAATGCATGCCACTTACCTCAAAACAACTGAATGAGAGAAATTATAAAGTTATCAATACCATCTTTTAAAGCAGGCAAGTCAAGGAAATGAAAAAAAACACTGCCAGAACAGAAAATTCTGTCATGGGCCCTTTCACTAGCAGTATTTCATTCAATCCCCAACTGCCACAGCTGTTGTCAATTCAGATCCAAGTAAACGGCACCAATTGTTGCATTTAGCATTTTACCTTAAATGAAGACAAGATAATTCTTCCGCTCTCTCAGTGGTATTTATTACACACGTGTGGGAGCCTCATGGAAAGTACCAGGGAGACTCCCCAAACAAAGGAATGCATAAGCTTATATGCTGGTAATACTGCTGACAGTACAAAAATATAAACTGGACCAATTAAATTAGTACAAAAGACAATTAACCATTCAGTGGTTTACCCATAGGCTTAAAGCAGTTTACATTACTACATCTCTAGGCAGAAAAAGAAAATCGGATGCACTTCCATATAAGGCACATTTCCTGCTTTCAAGCAGGCTCTTGGTTTTCAGTACTTTTCCACTATTCACAGTTTACTTCTGTGTGAAGACATGTGTGAATGGGCGTACCTTCGTTGAAGGTTGCGTGTCAGAGCTGGCAACTTGGCACATAAAAATCTACTGCCAATCAATAGTGGACTGGACTTCCGCTGTGGCGACCCCTAACCAGGAAAAGCTGAAAGACACAACAACGACAACAACAACAGTTTACTCAGAGTTCGCAGTACAAAGTCCATCTTAATGCATGCAGATTATCACATATTTCCTTAAGCACATACTTTGACCATTCATATTCTACACGTTAGAAAAAAATGAAATATAGATGGCTGTGTATAAAAGCAATGTTTAAAGACAGTGTTTGTCAAAGGAAGTTGAAAGAGGAGAAGGAGGTGTATGGAAAAAGTATAAGGTTATAGGGTGGAGGACTGAGGATGAAATGGGAAGGGTAGTAGTTGCATATGGAGGCTCAAAGTGGATGGAATATCCTTTGAATTAGAATCATTGTCTTTCTCATCCTGAATTATTAATGCTTTGCATTCAGGTACAGCATCTTTTCTTATTTCATATAAAAATCAGCAACTCATCATTGTCTCTCTCTAAAATAGTTGCAACTTAAGATCCATAAATTATTGCCTCCAAGCAGGCTACAATAATGATTAAGAACAAATAAAATGGATCCAATGGCTACAATTTGCACATTTCATTGTCCTCATTTCTCTAGTCATTGAATTATCACTGCTCCATTTCTCACCATTTTGTGAATAATGGTTCCAAGTAATTTATTAACTGTAAAGAATTTTATACTGTGGCATGTTTTATTGTGTCACTAGAACACTGGTGCAATCATATAACAAGGGGTCTAAACTGAGATATGAAACAGCAAAAAAAGGAGAATAGGACATCTGGAATGGAATTCATCCTCTGGCCTTGGTGAGTACCTTTACATGATAACCCCTTTTTACAAAATCTCTCCAAGATAACACACTGATATACATATATATATATATATATATATATATATATATATATATATATATATATATATATATGTCAGTGTCTGAACTTAATATCACATGGAAACATCCATTACCAACAGTTAAAAACACAGACTCAAGAAAAACAGTTATAGTAGTTCAGGAAAAAAAAAAGGTAAAAGTAGCGCTGATCACTGAAACTGCTGCACATAGCGATTATAGTGTTTTATGTGTCAAGAAACATGAAGTATCAGGATTTACATACAGAAATGAAAGCACAAAAATAATCAACAGCACCTTACTTTATTCAGCAACACTGATCTGGCACCTCGGCAGTTCGCCTTCAAGGATCAAAGTGAAACAATTTCAGCTGATTTTTATGCTAAAGCAAACAGCCATTACCAAGATCCAATAATTCAGTCAACCAAATTAAACATCAATTAATACATACAAATCTTATAAACACTTTAATACATATACATTTTCATTTTATAAATATATTATATATTATATGTTGATATAACTTATTATAATTCAAATATTCAAAACAAACTATCCACGTAGCAATAAATAGAATTTATATTAAGTAATAAGAACCTAAGCAATTTACTTCTTAATTACCTAGTTCTTGACTGTTGATTGTTTACCTGCTATGAGCTTTGCCGAGGACAAGAGTGACTTGATTGAGGAGTGAAAACAGGTCTCTTTACAGTGCACTACTAACTGGATCCGTATCCTGATAAAATAGAACATAAAATAGACACATGAAAAATTGAAGGCTGAGATACTGCACTTACAGGATGAGGTGGTGGTGGATTCCTGTTATAAAGTGCAAATGTCTTCTATTTGTAGAAAGGTTCATAAATTAGAAAGTGAGATCATTCAGTGTAAGAGAAATAAACTCTTATGTGACATGACGGATTAAGAAATTGGTGTGTTATTTTCCTGACAGTGTGAATCTTCATGTAGCTGGTCAAAGGTCAGGAGCGCCAGAGTTTGGTGGTGTCTTCTGTTGAGCAAGATGGTCAAAAAAATGTTTTGTTTGCTGACTCTCCAGCTCCTGAAGTTGAGAATGCTAACCAAGTAGCAGCTACTGGCAATGGTTGGTTCTTTCAATCAAATCAAGCAAATTGTGAGAAAGGAGGAGGAAAGGAAAGAAACTGTTTTAAGTAATGGACTTTTAAATGACGTGAGTACAATGAAAAAGAAATGTGTGTTATCAATCTGTCTAAACTGTGTCTTTCTGATGAGATGAGCTTAGTATTAATTAAGGGTAGTAAGTTTGTACCCACTTTTATACCCTCATTTGCTGATTTGTTTTTTGAACTTAAAATATTTTGTAGAAAATTATTTGTGTATTTTGATACAAAAGCAAAAGATACTTTAGACAGAGTTGTTACTGCTGATGATTTAAATGATATGGAGGACACATTTGAGGATGAATTAATGAATATTTCTATATATGGCATTGATTTTGAACCCGTGGATGCATTTAATAATAATGCTGGTATGGAAGGGTTTTGTTATACTACTGGATATCATAAATTACAGTTACCTATCTTGTCGGTGGAAAGCAAATTTGTACCTATGCTGAATGTACCTGCCATTTTTATGTTTCAGAAAGCCAGGGGCGGCTCGTGGCATCGGGCTGCCGGACTGCAGCCCCCTCAAATTAAAAAAGAAAAAATAAAAAAGAAAACAAAAAAAAAATTATTTTTTTAAATTTTCGCGGACTTCGCGCATGCGCAGTAGTCCCGACTACCATCGGTCTATGCGCATGCTCAAGGCAGTCCAGCAGGACCCATAGAGGGATGCAAGGAGACATCTGTGCACTTTTAAAGTGCACAGACACACTGGGAGGATATATCACATCCGGACTGCAACAGCAACAGCCAGAACAGTCTCGGGAGGGAGCTTGGGATCTCGTCGTCGGGAAGGAGCTTTACTGGGATCTCGCTGGTCTTTGTGAGTATTGCGCGGGCAGGATATGGTGTGGAGAACAGACAGGTAAGTGTATGGTGCATTTTACTTTATGTGTTGGTGCTTTTAACTGGAGTTGTGTATGTGTTAGCTGGTATTTGTAACTGGAGTTGTGTATGTGTTAGCTGGTGCTTGTAACTGGAGTTGTGTATGTGTTAGCTGGTGCTTGTAACTGGAGTTGTGTATGTGTTAGCTGGTGCTTGTAACTGGGGGTGTGTGTGTGTGTGTGTGTGTGTAAATGCCCCAGGTGCTCATGGTGGTGTGGTAGGGAATACCTCAGGCTTGAACCCTGTACCCTGTATGCAGGTGTTAAAGACTTGAGTTCCCTACCCACCACCATTTGTAAAAAAATTGCAGATTTTTGCCTCATATTTGATCTGATCTGTTCCTCATAATATCTGTGGTTTGTAAATGTTGCAATGCTTGATATTTGATGGTGTAGTAGTAGCATTGTTGCCTCACAGCTGCAGGTTCTCAGGTTTGATTCTCGGCTGGGGTTCCTTCTTTGTGGGGTCCGTATCTTCTCCCTGTGTTTGTGTGGGTTTGCTTTTGTGTCCTCCCATGTTACAAAGACATGTCTGCATTATTTCTTCCTGGGCCTCTGCTGAAAATTGTTTTTGTTCCAAGTCAGACTGTCCTGATTAACAAATGTTAAATAAAATTGACAGGCATTTGAATTTCAGACTTCAGGTTTCTGAATGTTTAATTCCTTGCAGATTTGATGGTGCAGTGGTAGTATTGTTGCCTCACAGCTATAGGTTTTCTGGTTTGATTCTTGGTTGGGGTGGAGTCTGCATCTCCTCCCTGTGTTTGTGTGGATTTGCTCTGGTGCCCTGCCATTTTACAAAGACGTGTCTGCAGTATTAATCCCTGTGTCTCTGCTGAAAATTGTTTTTGTTCTGTCCGCAGTAAAATTGACCGGCATTTGAATTTCAAACTTCATGTTCTTCGGAATACATAGTAGCACAACCTTTTTTTCTAGCAATTTTCTAAGTTTATAAGATGAATATTTTAAATTTGTCCCTATTTTTGGGACTGTATTCCCCCATTATTGGCTTCATCCAGGTTTTTGTGCTAAGGTTGACAGCTATGGCAAGAACTGAATTCACTGAATATGGACTGTAGAATTGTGCATATTTACTGATAAAGGTGCACTGTAGAATTGTGCATATTTACTGATAATGGTGGACTGTAGAATTGTGCATATTTACTAATAATGGTGGACTGTGGAATTGTGCATATTTACTAATAATGGTGAACTGTAGAATTGTGTATATTTACTAATAATGGTGGACTGTGGAAGTCTGAGTAGACTTTTTTATGATAAATGTTCTCAACTGGGCAGTTTTGCCATTATGGGTGCATATGTTTTGTTTCATTGCTTACTGGAAAAATGTTCAAAACAAATTTAAAACACCCTCTAACAAGTGTACTGTATTGTACAAGGAATATAATTTTCAGTACAATGAGGAAGGTGTATCAGAGCACATGTATGTTTCATATGCAAGGGGCCTATGATTCGAAAACAGCCCAAAATTAATCTTTATCTGCCACTGGCAAAATGTATTTTCTTTGAATGTGGGTTTCAATGCTGTTTCAATGAATGTGAGTTTCAAGGGCAGAGAAGTTTTAATGCTAAGTTTTCATTGTGAGACTGCATTGCTTTGTTTAACAGATGACTTAATGTTTGTGCTGTAAAATACAAAATAAAACTTTCAAATGAAGTCCAATCATTGAAGTAAAGCAGTATGCACATTAGTGTTTATGGTAAATGGAGTGAAATAGCCAAGTAATGGTTAATTGGAATGGCTGCAGAGGCTCCAGTTCAACCATTATTTTGTCAGGGGCAGCAAACTCAGACAGGCCCAGCTGAACTATACCTCCCAACTGTCCAGATTTTCAAAGAATGAATAGATTTTTGCTTCTTATTTTTGGTTTGTTGTTCATAAAATTTGTAGTTTTAATTCCTAAATGATTTGCCAGAAGTCACTAAATAATAAGTTTCAGACTTCATAACCTTCATAAAAATGCATGTTAAAGTAAGAGACGTTCTATCAACTGTCTCAATTTATACAAGAGCAATTTTAGTACTGTTTATATGTGCCCCCAATATATTTGGCCTTGTTCAGATTTACTGCATTAACAGGTTGAGAGGTACATGCAAATAAATTGCTTTATAGAATTAGGCATAGCCAACCTCTCAACTGTCCCCAATTTTGGCTCAAAATGTTGCTCTTCCCCTAATAATCCCTCCATAAAATAGCAATTTTGGAAGAAAACATGGAGGGTTTACAATTAAGAAATAACTGTAATAATCAAAGTTATAGATTACTTGAAATGCATGTAGATTCTTTTATTTTGTCAGCTGCTCAAGGTAGCAGTACTAATATTAAAGTGTCCCTTCTTTGACAGGTAGCAGCTGTATTGTGTGTCTATTTTATATTTTTGCATCACATTTTTGGTCCATTTTTCATAAAATTGTGGTTTTTGGCAAATTAGTGACAAATCACTAAAGACTGAAGTTAGAAAATGACAGACATTTGAGTTTCAGATTTTATACCCTTCAGAAAATTCATACTAATGCAAGACCTATTCTATTATCTTTCTAAGTTTATTAGAGCAATATTTAAAAATTGTCCTTATTGTTGTGCCTTTGTCCCACTTCTGTGTATGGCTTTGTCCAGATTTCTTGCTCTTGAGGTTGAGAGGTATGACAAATGTGTCAGGGCCATCACAGTCAGCCAGAGAGATTTCAAATTGTGACATGCTTGTTGCACCCCACTCCCCATGTAGTGACTCTGGATGTGTCCAAGCAAGGCAAGGAGTAGTTGTATCTACCTTGGATGGGGAGGACACACTGCATAAGTACTACAGTGGCTTTTCATCTGTCCTTGATTTTGCAGAATGGTCTGGTTTCTGTCATATTTTTGTACTGTTGATTTATGCTTATTACTCAGATTTATGCTTATTACTCAAAGTGCCTGTTGCTCTGTGTTTAAGTAGCAATGCTTTAATGACCATAAGGTAAGCTTGTCTGACATCATAAGATGCAAGTAAGCTTTAATAAGCATACTGTTAAAGAATTGCCAACATTGAAAGCCTTTCTGTTGTTGCCATGCAGAGAATACTTGACTAGATAATGTATAAGCCTTGGGTATTAAAGGACAGGATTCCATTATTTTAAAAAGCTCATTACACTTGTTGGAGACTTCCAGTCATCTCTACAGACTTTACCCGTAAACTAAACAGAATGCCAATCATGTGTGGTCCATAACCTGTACAGTAATCCTTTAAGCAATGTATCTTGAGCTTGTTTCTTGTTTGCTTTTCATTTTTACTTTTATCATGTTTTCCCATGAAACAAGTTGTCAGGCAGCAGGTCTTTTTGGATAAGAAACATTTTTACAAGTGGGGCATCACATAGATTTCTACTTTCAGCATGTTGCTTGGTACTTTAATAAAGCTGAATATATTATAATTAGAACTGCAGTGCAAGGAGAAGTGGTTTGAGTTGAGTGCTTCTGGTTTTTCTTATACTTGATTTTGACTGGCATTCCAGTAATGTATTTAAAAAGTAATTTATTTTTCATGCCTCACAACCTTTTGTTTCCATCTAGATATTAAGTAAGCTGTCATGCAGCCAATGCATTGAAATATTTTTATTCTTCTACACTTATTTTTGTCTTGATTGGGCTTTCATAATGATGGTTTGCCACCCAGGGCAGCGTATTTAATTAAAGTTAGTTTTTTGTGGTTTTGTGCATAGCTCCTCCTCTTTATGGTTGACCACACCCCTTCCCTTTGACCCCACCCATTCAGCGTCTCCTGCAGCCCCCCTGTGATTTGAAGTCACCAGCCGCCACTGCAGAAAGCTGTGTATCAGGAAATTTCTACTGCATTTGATAGATTTTTGAAGCAAAAGAAGTTATATAATCTGACAAAAGATGAATGGCTAGCTTTACAAACTTTAAAACAGTTAAGCACTGAGTATATATTTAAATGTGCAGACAAAGGTGGAAATTGGGTAATTCTGGAGAAAAAGATATACTGTGAAATGTTATCCAACATACTTGATTATGAGGATGAATATAAATGTTTGTCTGTGAACTATGTGAATAGTTATAATGAAGAACTATTAGCATTGTTGGAGAGGAGTGAACGTTTAGTTATTTTTGATAGAAGGGATGTTAATAAATTGTATATTAAGAAACCTATAACCCCTATAATGTATGCGTTGCCAAAGGTTCACAAATATTTGAGGAAGCCACCTGGAAGGCCTATTATTTCAGGGTTGGATTATTATTTAAGTAATGTTGGCAGTTTCTTGGATTTTCACCTGAAAAAGTATTTATGTAAGGTTTCTGCACATATTTCGAATGCTCAGGACTTATTGAATGAGCTAGCAAAGGTTTCTTGGCAAGAATATTGTTATTGGTTTACCATTGATGTGAAATCATTATACACTAACATCAAACATCGATGAAGTTTGGAAGCCATAACTGATATGTTGGGTGACAGTCCGAGAACAGCTTTTTTAGTCAGCTTGTTGGAGTTTAGTTTGACCCACAACTATTTATCCTTTATGGGAGAATTTGTCTTGCAGCATAAGGGAACAGCAATGGAGGTCTGTTATGCGCCCTCATATGCTATAGTGTACATGGGATATTTTGAGAAAAAATTCATATATCCAACCATGTTTTATAAGAACAAAGTTATGTTCTATAAGAGGTCTATAGATGATCTTAGTTTCATCTGTAAAGGTGATGTTTGTGATTTTTTGGAATTTTTTGATACCCTAAACTACAATGATCATGGTTTAACTTTTTCCTATGAGCTAAATAGGGAAGCAATTAATTTTTTGGATGTGACACTTTATGGGGATCGAAAGGCCATAAGCTTTAAACAATATAGAAAACAGATTTCAGTGAACATGTTTTTCCATGCAACACGCATGCATCCTGAGCATTTATTGGATTTCTTACCTTATGGGGAATATAAGAGAATTTTTGAACATACCAGTGATGAAAATTTGAAATGAATTGAATTGGATAATGTTGAAAGGAGGTTGAAAAACAGAGGGTATGATGAAGAAGAACTTAAATATTGTAAGCAATGTGTGCTTGGGGGTGTTACGTTAAAAACACAAAAAAATTCAAGCAAACAGTAATACTAACATATTTGGAGGAATAATTTCTTCTAATTGTACTGATGTGAGTGATAAATTTTATTATGTTACTAGGTATTCATTTTCCACTGAAATTTTAATGAATTTTGTAAAGAGATTTTGATACATTATTGGTGAAGATGATAATATAGGCCATCTATTTCCCAAAAATGTTACTTTTTCATTTAGCAAAGGAAAAAAAACTTGAAAGAATTGTTAAACCATAATTTTGTTGTAGGGCCAAACATTGATTTTCTACTAGGGACATTTCCCTGTGGCCACTGCAACATATGTACTAGAATGAGGAATTTATCTGGTTTATTTATTAATGGGAAATTATTTAACTATCGGTACTATTTTAACTGCAGGTCAACAGGAGTTGTATATATTCAGAGATGTAGTTGTCCTAACATAAGGTAGTATATAGGGCAAACCAACGTATGGTCAGGATTTAGGTTCTTGAACACCTTAGTGATGTGAGAAGCCATAATAATTTTAGTCCTATAGCCAAACACTTCTATGAAATGCATGGTGGTTCTGATCGTGATTTATTTTTCTGTGTACTTGCTAAACCCTTTCTACCTAGACGTGGTGACTCTATTAGCAAATTGCTAGAGCTAGAAATCAGGATGATATTTAAATTTCAAATGTTGCTGCCCTTAGGTTTAAATCAAGAACTAGGTAGCTAAGAGGTAAATTGCTTAGGTTCTTATTAATTAATATAAATTCTATGTATTGCTATATGGATAGTCTGTTTTGAATATTTTAATTATAATAAGTTATTAAGTAATTATAATAAGTTATATCAACATATAATATATTTATAAAATGAAAATTTATATGTATTAAAGTGATTATAAGATTTTTATGTATTAATTGATGTTTAAATTGGTTGATTGAATTATTGGATCTTGTTAATGGCTGTTTGCTTTAATATAAAAATCAGCTGAAATTGTATGATCCTTGAAGGCGAACTGCCAAGGTGCCAGATCAGTGTTACTGAATAAAGGAAGATGCCGGTGCTTATTTTTATGTTTTTTTTTTTTTTTGTTATTTGTTGATTTTAGTATGCTTGGAGAAATGAAAGCAATGTGGAAGAAAGATACCCAGGCAGTTTCAATAAAAGTAGAAGCAAGAGGGTTAGTAAAAAGAATTTACAATCCTACTTAGATATGCTATCAATACATGTTGCCCTGTATGAACTGCAGAAGGTGGAAATTCCGTACACATTGAGGTTGCTGAGAAGAGAAGTCTTGGAAAACATCAAAGACCAAAGCAATATTGATTTCATGAACTAATTTATTTATGCCCTGACTTAGGAATGGAATCCATTCCTGTCAAGGTATGTAATAAAAACAAAAATAAAAAATAATCATTTGGAGCTTCTAAACCAAGAGAACATAGGAGCTAAAACTGGTCACTGGAATTTGTGCCAGGGACATGAACTGAACAGTTCATATTTCAATACACTTTACCCCTTACTTCATATTATATACATGCAAATAGTGCATAATATATTGCAGTTTACTGATATGAATAGTGAAACTTAGACCAACTGATAAATAACTCCACAAATTACTGCTTCCTGCTGGCATACCAGGTTTCCTGGTTCCCTAGCAAGTTGTCTGTTGTGGTTTCATAGTAGATCCATCCCTTTTGCGGGTCTTAGAAAGCTGGTGCAGGTTACAGCAAAGAATGAGATTCAAGCAGTCTCAGATCAGAAGAAGTCCACTTCCGGGGGGGGGGGGGGGGCTGTATTTATACTATCTGCTGATTTTCAAATACTAATAGCCCAGAGATCTATGCAGCTAGCTTTGTACTTTGATTTGGCAAATATATTATCTGTGAACTCTATTTGAAAAGAAGTGATCTCTGACCAAGAAATTTGGCCCTAATTAATTCTTTTGGTCAGTTATTTTTGGATGCATTCATGTAGCATTAGTACATTTTTTTCTTAAAATGAGCGTATTGCATACTTACTGTATATACCACAGCTATGCATATTTTGATTGAATGATATGACAAGGAGTGGTACGATACAGCAAACAGTCTTGCTTTCTAATAAATACAGCCAACTAGGTGTTTCCTTCACAACACAATCAGAGAAAAGGGTCGACTTTGTTTCCCTGCTGAGAACAAGTACAATTTAAAAAGTAATTTCTCATCTTCTCATGAAAAATCACATCAAACACAAACAAATCAATGACATGGAAAGCTTCTTGCACTTCTGTGAAAGCTTCAGCATCACATTACTAGGTTTAGGCTGAACCAGTAGCAGGGCAAATTCTGCCTCAGTAGTAATTGTGAATGCAATCTGTGAATTATAAACCATTAACTCCAATACTGTCCAACACTGTATTTCTTTACAATAATAGATGAGGTTTTTTTTTTTTTTTTTTTTGAGGCAAACAGTGTAATTTTAAATCGCTGAATGACAGAAGGACCTTTGGAAAACCTACATTCAGGATGTTTCTCAGCAGCAACAGCATACATGCAGGTGATTGTGAACAATTCAATGTGGTATAAATTTTACATTGTCTGACACTTAAAAATAAGAAAAGAAAACTGTACCTTGTCACTAAGACATCATGTTGTCATTAAGAAATATGTTTCACACAATGCAGTCAATTCCCTTTAGCACTTTAGACAACATATCCTTTAAAGACCAAAAGCGAAGAGTTACTTGATAATATAGGGCTGTAATAATTTTCACTACATTCTGTCATGCAACAACTACCATAGGGTTATCACACCAATAGGAAAGTGTTCTGTTATTAGGCTATACTTTAAAAGAATTGGTGGCAAAATGGTCTAAGTTTTGGTTTGAAATCATCAGCTTTTATGAAAGAATATGACACAATGAATTCAAAAGAATGCAGTTTCCTTTGCTAGGTATCTATACTGTAGTATTAAGAGAATATGGCTAATGTTAAAGTTGAGAGAATGTAAACACAGATGTGATAAATGTTTTTGTATGTATATGCATCTGGGCAAGTGAGAATGCATGCATCTATGTGTGCGTTCGCACATATGTCTGTGTGTCTAAGTGTCTATATACATGAATGTATAACTTAGCATACACAAGGAGGATGCCAGGCAATATATTAGATACAAATAAATGACAAATACAACTTTGCAAATAAAAAGACACATCAAAGCAAAAATACCGTTAATTAAAATGATATAATGCAAAGCATTTTGTCAATTAACATGATGTATCAGTGTTGAAATAAATTACCAACAAAAAAAACAAAAAAAAAACAAGTTATCTCCATTGTATCCCCGAAGTCTCAAAACAACCCAGTAAACAAGTATAGTGGTTCCAAAAACAAAACAGTGTAAGAAACTTCTCTGTGTGGAAGATTTTCAGTCCATATATCTCTAGTTAATCACTGAATATTAATCAGATCAGACAATAGTAGTAGAAGTAATGAACTTAAACTCATCTTAAGTAAAAAAAAAAAATATATATATATATATATATATATAATTGTACAAAGTTACTAAGTCTTCAAAAGTAATCCAAGCAAGGCAGGCAGTCTGTTTCTAGTCGAAAATCCTTTATTAAGTACACAGACAAGCGATCCAAGTAAAACAAAAATAGAGCAATAGTTTCCTCACAAGCTTACTATATATAAATATATATATATATATATATATATATATATATATATATATATATATATATATGTACATATATATATATATATATATATATATATATATATATATATATATATATATATATATACATATACTTTTTATCAGGCAAGGGAGTGGTTTATTGCGCTGTAAAACAAAGTGTTATAGGTACACATGTTAAATTCACATCCCTCCCCCAATCAGTGTGACATTCAAGCTGGTCCTGCCCTACTTAGTAGCTGTCATAATAATATAACCCTTATGTACTTTAAATAAAATTTAAAATTATGCAGTACCTCTTATTTAACCAGATTATTAAGAAGATTATTAAGTCTGTGATTTAAAATTATGTAGTACCTCTTATTTAACCAGATTATTAAGAAGATTATTAAGTCTGTGATTTTACTGCGGTGGTGGTGCTGCGGTAGCGTTGTCGCCTTACAGTTCGACATTGCCCGTTCGATTCTCAGTTAAAGCATCTTCGGTGTGGCAATATGCATTAATGGGAGTTCCTTCGTTGAAGGTTGTGCGTTAGGCCTGGCAAGCCAGCATGTAAAAATCTACTGAAAATCATTAGTGGACCGGAGTTCCGCTGTGGCGACCCCTAACCGGGAAAAGCCGAAAGACATGAACGATTAAGTCTGTGATTTTATCCAAGACAATATACTACATGGCTGGAAATATATCAACCTTAGTCCATTTGGCAATTAAAAAAAATATATAAACATATACATATACACTTTGCATGCAATTATCAATTGTAAAAATCATATTCTGTTTTCATAACCTATTAACAATGATTGCTTCCATCCTTCTAGACTTCTTCAGGTCTGTGTATAAGAACCCTAAAAAATATATATAAAAATATTATTGTATAATTAGTTAGCATTGTTATTACACATCATTTTGAATAACATGAAAAAAAGAGAACCAGAAAAAGAAAAAAAAATAAGAAAAAATGTATGATGATGGAAACAAAATATACACTTAAATTAAGACTGATTTAAAATGGTATTTAAAACCAACTGGTAGAATAAAATAAAATAAAATCAGTCATGTAAACAATCTGGCAATTTTCTAAGTTCCAGTACACTTTTAATTGAACAGTAGTAGTTTAGTCCAAGTTTCCTAAAAGAGTTCAGCTTCAATTTCCACATGAGTTCACGTTTCTTCAAAATATACGGATGTCTCCTTCAAGATCACACATGTCTATGTGATCCGGGATCTGGAACTTAAAACCCGTGTGTCTTTTATGAAGAGAAAGGTGTTTGGCTAGTGCATTATTTTGACATCCAGAGTGGATTTCTGACAGGTGACATGAAATCCTATGCTTGAGTTTATTTACAGTCTTGACAACATAGAATGCATTACATTCATTGCACTGTGCCCTGTACATTACTTTTGTAGTGTTACAGTCACACCCTGCACTGGTGTTAATGAGTTTCTTTAATAAGGGCAATAAAAACTATCACCTTGCTGTATAAGTATACAAAATGTACACTTAGTTTTACTTCTTTTAGTGTTTCTTTCATATCGTCTAGGTTTAAATTCAATTCCCCTCTACTCGTCACTCATTAGACCCATTATAGAGTACAACGCCCCTTTTGGAATGTACCTCACAAGACATCTGCAGCAGCTGGAAAGGCCACAGAAGTACCTCACAAAGATGATTACTGGCCTCAAACAAATGCCCTACACTGACCGCCTCAGAAAACTCTAGCTTTACTCCATAGCATATCACCTACTCTGAGGTGATCTCTGCCTAACATATAAAGCTATGTCAAACCCAGAGTTGTTGGACATGCCACACCTAAAGAAATCCCAATCCCTCCAAGCTACATGCTCTAGGGACCTAAACCTTGTCTCCACAATAAACAGGACATGCTGGAGGGTTAGATTCCTGTCCCAGAGACTTCCTATACTCTGAAACAAACTACCCATCTATGTTAAGCAAAGTTCTTCACTAGCACTCTTCAAGAAAAATCTTGATGAGTGGATGGGAAATAGGAAATACACCCAGGGGATCACTTCTGTGTCTCTGCTGGACAGTGGCACAAGAAATAACTTTCTTGGGTGGCATAAGCTATGGAACCTTGCTGGCTAGGCTTACGTAGGCCCTTGGGCCGATAGCCTAGTATCTACCTATGAACCTATGAACCTATGAACAAAACTTCTAATGTTCCTAGCCTTCCTATAAACAAAGGATGGGGCTTCATCTAAGATGTTAATCAGAAAAGGGTTTCCTGTGACAAGGTCCCAGTTTTCTAAAATTACATTTTTGATACTGTGATAATCCAAAGTGTATGTCAGGATGCAGCTATTTTTGCATTTGTTATTCTCTGTGGAATTTCTTAACATTCTCCTACTGGGGAGGTTGAATGAAGACACTTCAGTCCTTTTCAGTTCTATAATGGGTTCCAGTATGTTTTTTAACATCTGACTTTCATAGCCTCTCACTAAAAAATCGTTCTTTAAGTTGTTCTGGTTTCTCAAAAATGGTGCCATCTCTGTGGTAATTCTAGCTAATCTATATCCCTGGGACTTCACTACATTATACTTGTTTTTTGTAGGAGGTAGACTTTTACTGTGGAGTAATAAGTTAATCCCCGTTGGTTTTCTGAATAGATCAGTGGTGATTCTGTTATTGTTGGTGTCCTTGGAAATCTGCATATATAAGAACGTGGTTGAAGTATAGCTATGGGAAGTGATAAAATTCAGAAGGGGGTTATTTGATTGTGGTAAGTGATAAAATCTCCAAGCTGCAAGGTGTCACCTTCCCACACAATAAAGATGCCATCAATAAAACGTAAATAGCATGTGATATGCTGCATGTAGTCTGTGTTAACACAAAGTCCTCCTCCCACTGCAATTTTAGATGCATTTACCTATCTTTTCTGTAAAGTAAAGTTATTCAAAAACATTATTTTACAAAAGTACTAGGAACAAAGATGTTTACAAAGAACTTTCTGACTAATAGTAAGCATGCCATTGGGATATAACTATTCACTGAACACATACTGTAAGTATCCTAAACAAAAACAACTAAACCTTTTGAGATAGGTACAAAATGACCAACCTATAGCACATTTTATTTACCCAAAGAAGTATGGTAACCTTTCTTCATTGTGAAAAAAATGTAAGCCATCATACTGCACATCCCAAAGGTGTAATTCTGTTACACAGAAATTCTCAGGAATATCTCTAAATAGTGAATACAAACACAGCAACAGAACACAAACCATCTTACTAAACAGTTTCACATTCATCCAATCAGTGGCAAAATGTAAGTGTATTTAAATGAGTCACCTTCTTTCATTACTAAACAAAAAAGAAGTATTATGCTTTTGGATTTATAACACTTCAGCCCACTTATCTCTCAGCTTATAATTAGTTTGAAATACACAATGATGGGGATTAATGGAAGTGCCAAGCTCCTCCCCTTTCCAAACAGAATCTCTATATGGTGGGCACGTGCCCCAAGTTTCACGTTCCCAGTTTGGTAAGCAGAACCTTCATATACCGAGTTGATTTCCTTCACTATTGCTACGTTCTGCACAAAGCTAAAATGCCCCTCTTCAATGATGACCTGGAAGAATTACCTGGCAGTATTGACTTGCTTAAAGTTACAGTTCACAAGTAGAAATTGTAGGAGTCAGACCAAGCACTACACAATGATGTTTGCAATGTGCTATAATACTTGATCGTTTGTTATGTGTTGCTACTGATAACCTAATCTGTGCTCTGAAACTTTCATAATTTGTAAGGACTAGTTCACATACCAGCTATTTTTTTTTTAATTTCTTGACAATCCATTTTCTTCCCATATGAATCTTCTGTCAGGTTGTTTAACCTGCTTAAAGGTCATAAATACAATTAAATTAAATGTTTTTCCATACTAAGTAAAATTGCTATTATTATTAATTTACTCACCATGCATCTTTTATTCATTGGTAATCATTCATCTAAGATATTATCTGGTATAGTAGGTTTTGTAATATGTTGTAATTCTCCAGTAGTAGAAAAAACTGTCATTAATTCCTAGATCACATTAAATATATAGATTCATGCTACTTGAAGTGTATACATCCTTAACTAAAACATAAAGGCCCAAGCAGGCTCTCTTTATTTTTTGTTTTATATCTGCTCTTACATTCATCTCAAATGGATTATTGGACATCTGGAACATGTCAGCTTGTCCTTCAAAACCACATTGCAAATGAAGTTGACATTAACAGTAATAAAACATAGGATAGATATTCTAGGACATGTTAAATGGCCCACTTAAAGCAAGATGAAGACGAGAGGGAAAAGACGTGTCAGTTTTGGAAAAATGAAGAAGACAATGCTGACAAAACAGTGTATCACATCTAAAAGAGAATATTTTTGACACCAAAGATTGTACACATAAAACCCATGAATGACATTCCTGAATAAAGCTGTAAATGTCCTCCCTATATTTTCCCTTCCCAAGACACGTATTGCTAAGTTGTGAAGGACAACAGCAAGAATGACCTGGCCTACCTACTTATCAGACAGGGAAGCTCAAAGAGAGAAATTCAGGAATTATTGAGCTAGCTGTATCTGTCCATTAAAAAGACAGACCAAGGACAACTGATTTATCCTGCCTATAACAAGATAAAATTCAAAAGAAATACCGAAAATTGACTGCTAGTCTATAACTGAAATCATGTTCAGATCTAATGCTCCATGTTGCTGTTTTCAAGTGACTGTGATGAGGTCTTTCCAGAGAAAGTGAAACAAATTATTTTTTTTTTCCACAGAGTGGTTTCAAAGGTAAAAATGAAAACACAAAGACACTGGAACACAAATATGATTTAATACATTTTATGTGACCAGCATAGGTTTTACAACCATCTATTGCAAAATCTATGGTGGTCCAGTAAAAGGTAGCACATCACTTCTCTAGTTCACCATCTTTGTGACATGACATTTCTTAATTTTTACTAAAGTCTAAATGAAGAAGAAACCTAGAAACTAACATTAAAATAGTGTTTTACTCTGATGAAATTCCAAGGAAAAGAAGCCAAATTCCAGAAACCGAGAACTGGAGTTGAACTTTATTTTGGGTAATGAGTCCAGTACAAATAAGACTGATTTTGAATGTGTTAGCAACTTAGTCATATTACTTATGTCTGTGTAAAAGAGCTATACGTTCTGACTAAATAGCAAGCACAACAACTGTTGGTAATAATCATACTAAATGTATTTTAATCTAAAATATGCAAAATGTATAACAGCTGTTTGTTTTTCTTAGCTTATTATCTAGTCTGCAACAATATGTAACTTGGACAAGGACATGCCCATTCGGTATATTCATTCATCTTGTTCATTAACATTTCTATCATATGACAAAAAGGTTTTAATGCCTGTAAAATAGAATTTACCATTATATTCTTACCTAATATTATAACTGGAGAATGAACTGAAAATAATGCAATATGGAATAGCTGCAGGGCTAGTGTTCCAGCAGAAGTTCCTTTGTCATTGTAGCATTTATTTAATATCTATAGGTGTGAATTTTAGCTGCCATCTGATTATAATGTGTTCCATGCTGACAAAAGCTCAGATTACCTAAAAAAAAGATTTAATAACTTGCATTAGAGATCCAAACTTCATTAGAAACAGCATCACTAGAAGCGAATTGTCACATTGATTTAACTTTCAAGCTTTATGCAAGTTGTAGTTCTTTACAGTAGTAAAAGTTAAAATGAATATGAGAAAGTCTCTCGGAGCTAATTAAGATACATCATAGCAGGATGCTTGTCTTTTCAAAGTGCATCAGCTAAGTTAACACTTCATAGCCAAGCTACTCCATTACTCAACCTTATTATGTCTAGATGTCTGTGTATAAAGTTATAATTATTTTACTGTAAGCAAATCTTTGTCATGGTAGAATACCTTTTTTCAAAAATTCATGCATATACATTTCTCTTATCTCTTTTTGCACTGTCCTGTCTAACTTACCATTAATATTTCCATACGCATTGGGTACAACATTCACATTTCAATAGCCTACCACCTGTCCACCCTCCAACTTGGCATGAGCAATTCAAATTAATCAATTTGATTCTTCCACAATCCAACCCCTTAAGAGACATCATCATCATTATGGGAGACTTTAATGAGATCCTCCTAGCACCTACTGCTAATCACATTGCTAACCAAAGTCTTATGTGATTAATAGATACATTGGCCACTCTCATTTTAAATCAGGGAATCACTCTCCCCTTGACATAATTTTTGTTTTTTCCCATAGTGTTTCTGTCTCCTTCTCTTTTTCAGGAAAAACTGCCCCGTATCCTGTCACCTGTATCTAAATAGACACTTAAAACAGTTGAAACATCCACAAAGGTTTCTCACTAAGAGAATTCAGGGTATAAATACCCTGTTGTACACTGATTTCCTAAAGCCTCTGTCTCTGAATTCAGTCTTGTACTGGCTGCTGAGATGAGATCTTTACCTGGCTTACAGGGCTTCCTCTGACCCAGCCTGATGGATCTGTTGCACATGTGTAAAACCAACAACACCACAAATACCAGATCTAGTGATCTGAACTTTGCTTGTGACATAAATAGAATATATAGTAGAGACATATATGTGTCCTAAAGGATCCCAACACTATGGAATAGGTGCCCTATCTATGTAAAATGCAGATAATTCCTGACCCCATTCAAAAGAAATCTTGATAGTTGGATTAGAAAGTGTAACTTTATCCCAAGTCTAGCTCCATGTCACTTATGGAGACAGGCCATCGATAAGAAAAGTAATATCCTAACTAACACCCCACCCGACAAATCCTTAGTTACCTTCCTACTAACATGCCTTCTCCCCCCCATATAGCCAACAATGATACTCAGGATCTGAATTGTTTGGGATGAGCAGCAGGTTTGTAAGGGCTCCAGTGGTTGTTAGCCTGGTAACAACTGATGACCCTATGAACATAAAACATTGCCACCATAGAAGAAACCCCTTTATGACTCATTTATACTCTAAAACAATATAGTCTAATATTAGATCTAAAAATGGGTTGGACCACAGCAAGCTAATTAAATCAATAATATCTGTTTCTATGGTTTAATGCAAAAGATAGCTGCTAGAACCGCAACAGATGGATCAAAAGGAAAATACAATAAACTAGACTGGCTTTTAACAACAAATCCTGTTCAAATTAGTATCTATGCTATCCAGAGCAATACACAATTACATAAGGATACTTTCAAAGAACTTCTTAGGATATGGAACTAGCATTTCTTACTACCATATGGAAGTTGTTATCTACTTCAGTGACCTTTTTCTATAAATATTTAACTCTATAGCAAAAAAAAAAAAAATGACATCTTGAATAACACAATTGTAAATAAGCTATGGAACCTAAGGACAAAGAATGGAAATTATGAGAAATAAATGAAACAGGACAAAACCTACAAATATATAGACACTAACAACACTAATCAAAAAGTATGATAAAATCCAACAAAACGCACTACTACTGTAAAAATGAACAGACTGACTACAAAGGTAAGCATAAACAATCATGAAATTCTATCTCTAAATTCGCTAAACGAGGAAAGAATCCTCAATCAAATTAATTGTCAGATACGTCTAATTACAAGGTAAACTCACATTTTACAAAATCTGCTTCCTCCCAAATAAAGAATAAGAATTATCTTACTGAACTTTTATGTATAAAGTGTACACAACCTACCTTCTCCTTTGACATTTGTTCAAACAGATATTATCAAAAAAGATGCCTAGCTAGCTAAACTACATTAGTTTTGTAGCTGATAACATACCTCTAAAATATCATCATATTGCAACTAACTGTATGCTTTTTGATTAACTGGTTCATTATCCCATGCCATCTCTCTCTATCTTTATATATATATATATATATATATATATATATATATATATATATATATATATATAGATATATGTATATATATATATATATATATATATATATATATATATTTATATATATTTATATATATATATATATATATATATATATATATATATGTATATACATATATATATATATATATATATATATATATATATATATATATATATCAATACACACACACACACATAGATATAGATATGCACACACACACACACACACACACACACACATTCACACACACACACACACACACACACACACACACACACACACACACACACAGACACACACACACACACATACACGCACACACAAACACACACATATACACATATGTATCTATTTAATGTATCTATATTGTTTGTGAGATTGAGATGTGTATTTATATATATATATATATATATATATATATATATATATATATATATATGGGTCCTTGCTGTTTTATCGACAGTAGGGTTCATCGAACCGTACTTTGTCGAAATTACTTTAGCGAAAGTGCATTTTGTCAAAATTGCACTTTCGCTAAAGAAAAAAAAAAAAAACATGTCATTAGCATGTACCGTTAGTTGTACATCAACGTATACTGGTGATATACAACTAAGGAAACTCTTGCTGAGATTGTAGTACTGTGGGGATAAGGGAATATTCCCTTTTCCCCACTGTAGTGCGATCTCGGAGTGAGAATATTAAAGTAGGGGGGTGTGGGGGGCACAGCATATCAGTGTTTAATGTGTTTCTTTTATTTTTTATGTTTAGGTTTTTTTATTTTTCTGGTGAAAGTGCATTTTCGACAAAATGCATTTTCGCGGAAGTCAGTTTGTGGAAATAAGGTTCGATGAACCATACTTTCGAGTAAAGAACATAGAACCATATATATATATATATATATATATATATATATATATATATATATATATATGTATGTATCTATATATATATATATATATATATATACATACACACACACACACACACACACACACACATATATATATATATATATATATATATATATATATATATATATATATATATATATATATAATGTGTGGTTGTGTGCGCACATAACATTTTCTGTTTTTCTTTATTTATAAATCATTTTCTTTCTTCTGTGTCTGCTGATTATCTAGATCCATGACTATTCATTCCCTTCACTGGAATTAGCACCGGTGATTTTGTATCTGGCAGATATAGACTGACATGATAGTGTTTTCTGTAACTGACCATAACTCCAGTTCTGGCAGGTAATGTGCATACTCACAGGCTCACTGTTCTAACACAGCTGCATAGAGTTAGGTGAACAGCCACTGCTCTGCTATATTCATCTTTGCAACCCAAGGAATCTGCTACATTCTGCTAACCATAAGTATAATTTTATACCATAGTTTGCACTTTTAAACTGTATTTTTGCTATATTTCTGATTTTTTTAAGTCTGTTCTAGCTGGTTTGTTGCACTTTGTCTGCTGTACCATAGATTACATTCATACCTGCTGAATCTGATTCTGTTTATTAAATTAAGCACTAAACCAGGCCACCTTTTATTGGAGAGGGCCTCCTCCACCTTTGTGGCAGGAGAGTGTAGAAAGGACTCAACTGATTTAAGTTTGTTGGCACAGGGTTCAGTTTTGAGCACTTTTATTGGTTAAATTGTTTAATTCATTTTGCTGACTGTTGCTATATAAGCCCCTAATTTGCATGGGTTTGGTCTTGTTTTAACGCAGCTCCACAGAGTTAGGTGACCAGCCACTGCTCTGTTGTATTCATCGGTTTATGCATAGTGCTTCTCCGTGCACTATCGCACACTATCACATAGTGGAGTTAATCACTGGTGGTTATAGACAGAAAAAACTTCAGTAGATAAATTTTCCCTTAGTAGCTGACTATAATCTGGCTGAGAAGACCTTAAATTATGCTTATATACTCAGAGAGTATCTCAGCTGTGCTTTTGCCCCCCCTTACACAGTCCCAAAACCACCAAATATACAATAGTCATATACCATTTAGAGAACCCCCACTAGTATAGACCCTTTATAGAGCACCCCATTAGTATAGACCCATTTAGAGCACCCATTTATACCACACCTCTCCATTTTCTCTTCCCACTGTGAAAACAGTATTTAACCTAGCATTATGGATGGTCAGTTTTCTTCCATTTCTCTTATCAGCCTTATTGACATGGGTATCCTGAGGCAGTGTAGCAACTGTCTCATGTACACTGATAACCTTCTACTCCTAAATCACCCAAGTACATTTTATAAGAGATGCATCTACATTAAGAATCTGGAATCCTTGCTCTCTCGCGCACAGAACAGTAACACTGAACACATTGCCAGCTTACATACTACACCTCCTATGCAGAGCATGCACTCAACAGATAGTTTTTAGGCATTTTTTTCTTAAAATGTTTGGTGTAATGGCTCTTTCAGCTGAGGAGCCTCAGACTGCTAGTGCTGTTTGGGAAAAATCTACTCAGTTGTTGAGGATAATGTGACTTTTGTGTTAAGTAGAATGTTCAAAGAGCACCATCATACTGTGAACTACTTTAAAAACTTCACACATCTGCAGTCTTTTGCTGAGACTGCTTCTGCTTCAGAGATTGCAGGCTTGGCTTTGGTTTAAGTCCATGGGAAAGAAGTTTTCTTAGTCTTGAATGATATGGTACCACTTGACCAACACATAAACCATCATATGTGAAGGTACTCACCATAAACCTACCTAAACACTACAGATTTTCCAAACAAAAACATTCTACACCTAATACTGTACTTACAGCACTCAATACATATAAAAACAACACCGGTGTCTCACCAAATAAACCCCTAAGACAAAGCATATCTAAACCAAATAATTTAGTCACAGGTGACTCCATTGCAAGAACACATATGTCCCACTTACCAGGCTGGACAAAGAAATGGTTACAGTCTGCTGTTTATCAGGAGCCAGGATCCATCACATCACACATGCACGCAAGTCTCTCAAAAACAAGACTATTATAACTCCATCATAGTTCATGTTGGTGTGAATGACTTGAGACGTACCTCAGTGAACTATATGAAGAGAGACATGATTTAGCTTTGTGAATATGTCTCAGGTAGGTATATCACTAGCCTTGAGCAGCATTCTTTCCTCACCTAGGATGATATCACAATATAAACAAAAAAATGATTGACTTCAACAATTGGCTTAGTTTCTGGTATCATTCAGCTCCTGTCAGCCTGGAATGACATCATTGATAGACCACACTGCTTTGCCAGAGATGGTCTTCACCTGTCACCTCTAGTCTTTAGGTTACTGGCTAAGGCACTTCCCACCCCCATAGTGCGTTTTTTAGGCAAGGTCTCAAGAACAAAATTTCTGATGTGAAAATATCACTCACTAATAAATTAAAGGTTATGCTGCTAAACACTAGGAATTTAAATCAGTAACTGCACTCTTTGGAAGCACTCATTTCCCTGGAGGATGTTGATATCTGTGCAGTTACAAAAAACTTTTCATAGCCACAGAGAGTACCCTGGCCTTGCAAGGCTATAATACCTTCCATACCTTCAAACCACAAAATGAACATATGAGAACCAAAGGAGAAGCAGTCTCTGTCTTCACCAAAGAGAAATACACCTCTAGACTGGTTATACAGGAGAACTCCATGGAGATACTCTAAGTTAAATTAACTGTGGGTAAGACCCCACCCCTTCAGGCCATCGTTAGCTATAGGCTCCCTTCAACGAACCAAGATATCTACGCTGCTTATTTGGACCTACTTGAGTCAATCAAATTACAACCAAACACTCTGGTCATGGATGATTTTAGCTATCCTTCCACTGACTGGAAAACTTATATGAGTACCAACATGCTCGCACAAGGGTTCTTAGAAATAGTATGCAACCCCACAAGGGGTTTAAATATTCTCAACCTGGTCCTCACTAACATGGGTAACCTTTGCACCACCACAAGTATAGAACTCTCAATGGTTAAATCTAATTCACAAATCAGTCACATTTGAAGTAGCTAAAACACCTGAACCCCTCTTAGGTGAAATCAGTTTAAACAATTTCACCAAAGCTAATTATACCTTCCTAAGGGATGGCATAAATAATTTCCAATCTCCTGTTCCCACAAATGGCATTGCCAACTATAGTAAGGTATACACAAATGTCCTGTGCAAACACTTACACAAATGTATTGACACAGCTGTACCTGATAGGATCAAAACAAGATTCTCAAGAAAAAACAACTCTCCCTGGTGGACATCTAACCATAAGGCAGTCTTCAGCTATATCTGTAACCTAAAAAGTAGGACCCAGAAGTGTTCTGAACTAGCTGTGGATGGCATCACACACACTGATCCTGTGAAAATAGTTAACAAATTAGCCAAAAGGTTTGGTGAACATTTCACCCTCCCCAAAGATTCTGCAAAGCATACCCTCAACATCTCCCCCATCTTGCATCTGCAAAGAGGAAGTCATCAATGCTCTCTCCAAGGCTAAAATCACAGCCTCTGCAGCACTGAATGGCATCCCAGATTGCATTTTAAATGGTCTAAAACATGAGTTAGGAAGTTCATTAGGTGCTCTCTTCATCCACAGCCTGAGCACTTGTTTTGTCCCTGCTGAATGGAAAACATCAACTGTCTTCCCCTTCATAAAGCAACAGACCCTGGGAACTACAGACCCATAAGCTTAACCAGCCTTATCTGTAAGGCTATGGAGCAAATCACCATGAACCTTATAACTAAGGATATAGGTGAGCTCCAAACCCTTGATCCGACACAGTTTGGTTTTCTCAAAGGCAGGTCATGTTTGTTAAACCTGGTGGAGTTCTCCAAAAATGTCACTAGAGCAATAGACAAAGGCAAATCTGTGCATACAGCCTACCTTGAATTAGCCCAGGTCTTTGACACAATCCCACATTTTGGCATCATAGATAAACTCTCCCATTTGAATATCAACCCTTATGTCATCAGGTGAATTGTTTACTGGCTCACCGACAGATCACACTCAGTCAAAATTGGGGACTTTACCTCAACCAGCAGACCTGTCACCAGTAGGGGATCAGTACTAGGCCCCCAGTTGTTTGGAAAATACTTCTCATAAGTTCAGGCCAGAACAGAGGGGCTGTAGCTGACTAAGTTTTCTGACGACTACAAATTAGATGCAATCACTGAATCCCCAAACAACATCAATATACTTCAAGAGAGACTTACACAAACCAATGATTGGTGTGCAAACTCAGTCCTAAAAAATGCATTATCATCCCCTTTGGTAAAAATGATATCCTTGCAGACTATCATATACATAATAATACTCTAAGTAACAACTCAGTAGTGACAGACTGGGGAATGCAAGTTGACTGTAGCCTAAACTTTGACCACCATGTGCCTACTGTGGTAAGGAAAGCATTCTACATTGTACATCTCATTAGCAAAGGCATTGCCTCAGAGCAAAAGAAGTCATAACACCCCTGTACTCAACCCTCATCAGACCAGAATTGAGTACAATGCTCTCTTTGGTATGTACCTTAGCAGGCACCTGCAGCAACTTGAGAGACCTCCGATATTTCTAACCAAGAAAATTCAGAGTCTCTAGGACATTTAATACATTGACAGACTGAAGTCACTGTCACTGTGCTCAGTAGAGTACCGACTACTTAGAGGATACTTGTGTCTGGCCTACAGAGTAATTTCGGATCCAAACCTAATGGAAATGCTGCACATCCGCAAGTCAAATGGGGCAAGGGTCACCGGATCCAGGAACCTTAACCTGGCCTGCAACATAAATAGTACCTGCTGGGAGAGACAGGTATGTCTCTCAGAGGTTGCTACTTTTCTGGAATCCAATTTACATCAAACAAATCCCATCTATTGCCCTGTTTAACTGTAGCCTGTATGAATGGATGGGAAAAAGTAAATTCCTTCTGGGGATTTCACCTATGACCCTCCAAGATATGGGTAGTCATTGCTAACTAAGATCTCGAGTTTAGCCAAGATCCTTTACATTGGGTTTCTGTATTATTATATTAGGTACATACGGGTAGGCTTAAAAAGACCTTTGGGTCAATAGCTCAGTAACAACCTATGAACCTATGTGAGAACATGCTATGCCTTTCCCTGTGAGTGAGTGTGTGTGTGTGTGTGTGTGTGTGTGTGTGTGTGTGTGTGTGTGTGTGTGTGTGTGTGTGTGTGTGTGCGTGTGTGTGTGTGTGTGTGGATGGTTCCACACATGCTAAAATGAAGACCAACACATAGAATCAGCTTACTTCTATCAAGTGCATGTCCCAAGCCCTTAACACATATGCTATGTACATTTCTAACAATAGTTGCCAAAATTGTAATAAAGTAGACTGTCTCTTTACCTCACAGGATGTGTAAGCTGATCTCAGTCACTCACCCACTCACACCTTCCCTTGATAGCACCACCTGTGCCAGAGTAGTGAGTCAGTCTTACATCATCTGGATCACAGTCATGCCATCATCTCTCTTCCCAATGGAGATGATACATTGTCACCGAGTATTTAATGATGGCTTGATTTTTTTTGTTTATATATTTTATTTTTTTAATTAAAATGTATGTCCTTTTCATTGAGTCTTGTGACACTACATTAACTCACATTAGAGGTAAGGTCATTAATGCTACACTAATTGTGTATTTTTGTAGACCACCTTGGATATACATTGAACTGTGATCTAACATTGTTTTAAACATCATTATTAAACATGAAATTAAAAAGTGACATACATATAGAGTAATAGAACAGAAAACAAACTGTACTAATATTTATTTTGTTATTTTCATGCAGTATATATTTCAGCAAGTCTCATTCTCGCCAACATTTTTTAAACTGTTAAACTCTTCCCTTCCTTTAAATTTCATGCCTTCTTCTGAACACTATTCTGCAGGTATTGTTCACAGATTCTTTTGCTTCTTCTCTTTTCTAAAGATCCCATCTCCAGTTCTTCTATTTCCTATACTATTGAGACTTCAGGTAGCAGTAATGTCTAGTTTGCAATCATCATCACCATCTTCATCATCACCCCATCATCATCATTAATAACCCCCATTTTCAATGTTTACATCGAATATGGATATTGCATCTGCTTTAGTCAAATGTCTCAATTCAGACCCACTCTATAATCTTCTTCTCCAGCCATGTCTGAAGATGACAGGCCTTCACTCATACAATTCATGCAGTCTCTTGTGAATATTCTCATCTCCTTTTGCCTTCTTCCTGTGTCTTCTAGATTTTTTTTACCATATCCATTTCCTGTTTTTCCTGCACATTTGACTAAACCACCATAATCTGTTCTTCATGATCTTTTCTGCTGTTGGAGCTACTTTGGCCACCCATCACCACTGCTCTGATTTTACTATCCCAGCTTCTGTGCTGTACTCATGCATTAGTTACAACACTGTTATATGTCTCTTTCTTTTTGCCTTCTTTGGTCTTTTGTACCATGTATTACTGATTACAGATTATGCACATTGGAGCACATTAGATTTGATTATGCGTAGACAATTTTACAATTTTTGTCTGAGAAGAGTGGTGTGAAAAGAAGCTGCTCTAATAAAGGCCCTGTGAGAGACATCAAAAGTAGTCCCCATGGTATACACAGGTTACCTCCCTTATCATGTTATGTTTCCTGCCCAGTGTTTTACCCATCAAAGTACAGGTCAATTCACAGTTGGTTCTTTTAATTGGTCAGTTATTCTTTTACATGGAATGGTGTAGAGTTCATTAGTAAGGTTAAGCTAAGCAATATGCCCTGTCAACCAAAACTTAAATGATCAAAACTGACAAATCCAAAGTCTGAAAAAAAACTCCCTGAAAAAATTAATTTAAATGCTTTATGCAAGAGGCAGCTCCACACTCTACTTGGTATTGGGACCTAGTCCCACACATCCCCATACTTATATGAACCAACTCCACAGTCACACCATCTTTTCTTATTTAAGGAGATTTCTCCCTTCATCATCACCACTGATGCATACTGAGAAATCTTCCTAACAATGACTTCTGTGAGTGGAGGTGCTCCCTGGTCAGCCTCAGTGAGAAGCTGGGATCCCTTATAAGATCCTCCAAAGCTAGCTACGAAAACAAAATCTCCACCAAATCCAAGGACAACCACAAAGCATTCTATAGCTATGTCAAGAATCTAGATGGCAACACCCAGATCTGCTCTGAGTTACAGCACAAAGGCACGAAAATTACAGAACCAACTGATATTGCCAATATCCTGGCAGATCGGTTCACTGCTAACTTTACCCCCCTCTCACCCCCTAAAGGGCCCATATCTATACAGGAAGAATGCAGAGTCCCTGTAATCACAACTACGCAGGTAAAAGCTGCACTCTCTAAAGCCAAAAACACAGCATCCATGGTCCTGGACAACATCCCAGGCTGCATTTTACACAAACTTCAGAATGAACTGCCTCCCCACTTAAGCACCATGTTCAATAATAGCCTCACATCAGACTTTGTGCCCACTGAATGGCGTACAGCAACAGTTATCCCACTATGCAAAGGGGGAGCCACCACTGATCCCGGGAACTATCAACCTATTAGACTGACGAGCCTGGTCTGCAAGGCCAAGGAATGTATCATCACGGAACTTATAAACAAAGACATTGGTAACCTCCAAACTCTGGATCCCACCCAGTTTGGGTTTGTGAAAGGCAGATCATGCCTCCTGAACCTGATCAACTTCTTTGAGGCAGTCAGCAAAGCCGTGGATGATGGTAAGGTGGTTCACACAGCCTATCTTGACCTCGCCAAGGCTTTCGACACCATCCCCCATTCTAGAATTATAGCTAAACTCAATAAACTAGGTATAAATCCCAACATCACAGGATGGGTTGCCAACTGGGTCACTGACAGAACCCTCACTATAAATGTTGCAGACTCCAAAACTGACCTCAAGGCAGTGACAAGTGGAGTGCCACAGGGTTCTGTCCTGGGACCTCTCCTGTTTGGTATCTACTTCTCTGAAGTACAGGCTAACACAGAAGGCCACTGGCTGATGAAGTTCACAGATGACTGCAAACTAGGAGCCATAGTCAAGTCCCCAAATGATGTAGACATCCTACAGAAGGGCCTCACTGACACAGATGACTGGTGTCAGAGCCATGGCCTCAAGCTCAATGCCAAAAAGTGCAGTGTCATCCCCTTTGGTAAAAACTCTGTACCCATGAACTACCACATAGGCAGCAGTCTACTTAACACCAAATGCATGATAAGAGACCTTGGGACCCAGGTGGATAGTAGTCTCTCCTTTGATAGTCACATCACCACAGTAGTCAGGAAGTCCTTCTACATGGTACACCTCATCATAAAAGTCTTCTCATCCAGGTAAAAAGAGGTCATTGTTCCCCTCTACTCATCACTCATTAGACCCATTATAGAGCACAACACCCCTTTTGGAATGTACCTCACAAGACATCTGCAGCAGCTGGAATGGCCATTGAAGTACCTCACAAAGAGGATTACTGGCCTCAAAGAAATGCCCAACACTGACCACCTCAAAAAACTCCAGCTTTACTCCGAAGCATATCGCCTTCTCCGAGGTGATCTCTGCCTAACATATAAAGCTATGTCTAACCCAGAGCTGTTGGACATGCTACACCTAAAGAAATCCCAGTCCCTCCAAGCTACATGCTCTATGGACCTAAACCTTGTCACCACAATAAACAGGACACACTGGAGGAATAGATTCCTGTCCCAGAGACTTCCTATACTCTGGAACAAGCTACCCATCTATGTCAAGCAAAGTTCTTCATTAGCACTCTTCAAGAAAAATCTTGATGAGTGGATGGGAAATAGGAAATACACCCCGGGGATCACTTCTGTGTCTCTGCTGGACAGTGGCACAGGAAAATAACTTTCTTGGGTGGCGTAAGTTATGGTAACTTGCTGGCTAGGCTAACGTAGGCCCTTGGGCCGATAGCCTAGTACCTACCTATGAACCTATGAACCTATGAAGATCAGTTTCTTTCCTCAGTGTCTTCTGCATTGAGCAATTGATGCTCAAGAAAACACACTTTAGCCACATGTAGAACACCTGCCAGCCCTTCAGCAAGTGCTACTGTTACTTCTACAAGGAATGCTACAAATTTACAAGGAATGCTACAAAATTAAGAATTAAGATCTTACTTGAATAAGCCCATACTGTTTGATATCTTTCAAAAGTAAGTGCTCTGCATCATTTTGGATCAGCTATATGATTTTTCACAGAATACTAGCAAGGCTGATGCTTGTGTCTCCCTTATGAGAAATAAAATTTTAACTTTTAAGCTTTTTGTAATTATAGGATCCTGCAAAAACTTTAGAAAATTACACTCCCATAAAATATGATTTAGATACTTAATATGTTTAATGTAGGCTTGGTCAAAAACAATTTGAGGAAAGAATTATGCTATTTTCATCTGTGCCTAATAAGTAATTTGGAGGTCTCATTGTATGTTGCAGCGTTGTTACTGTGATCCTAAAAACTGTGAGACTCAAATCGTGATTACTTTAAACATATGCTGTAGATCAGAATATCTTCTTTTCTTTGAGGGACATAAATCTTGGAGTTAGTGTATGTCATTAGCAGGGGTGTGAAGGGTTCATGCTGCAGCCGCACCACACTGGGGATGTAGGAGACTTACCTGTTGCAAAAAATGGTTTAAATGTATAACAGCAACTTTTAAAGTCTGCTGTTATGTGTGCTAAATTGCACTTGATTATTCACAGCTTTGGAATTCAAATGAAAGTAAACATTTTCAGTAACATACATACTTTACATGTAAGAAGATCACTGATAAGAATATGTTTTGTAGGATCCAGGGTGACTTAGCCCACCACCACCATATGTTGTATTTTCACTTTGCAACATGGTGAAAAAATTATCACATTAATACAATGAAATCTACTTTCTCTGAGAATCACTAGTATTGAGACATTTGCAATCTCCATCTACTGAACACTGAGCAAAAAACAGGACACAATGCTGACTTGGATTATTATACCCAAGAAATTGTAACCCAGGCTTGGACAACCTGCATAACAGACTACTGCTCACATTATATAATGCCAAAAACTGAATAAATTTATCAAGTTAGAAACAGGATCCTATTTTTGTATTATAGTCTATGTGCTGGATTCAACAAAACCTACACAGCATGCTATTTTGTATTATAGTCTATGTGCTGGATTCAACAAAGCCTACACAGCATGCTAAAACCACTTCAGCATTGCGGCACAGACTGATTTGTATTCAGTGTATAGCTTTACATGGTATTTAGAGCTGTGCAAACACAGTAAACATTGTGGCATGCTAATAGGATCGTAGGAAGTTACTAGGCTATTGGCCTTGAGGTCCATACAAACCTAGCCAAGAATTAGCTCATGTTCCGACAAGTCAACACCCTATCTCCCTGTCCAGCAGGAGTGTATTTTCTGTTCCCCATACAGTTATCCAGGTTGTACTTAAAAAAGGTTAATGAGGTACTCTGCTTGATGTGGAGAGGGAGGGAGTCTATTTCACAGAAAGGGGAGTCTCTGGGACACAAATCTGTCCCACCAACAAGTCCTATTGATGCCACAGACCAGGTTGAGGTCACGCGTGCGGGTTACTCCAGTGGAGCTTGACTTGCAGATATGCAACAGTCCATCAAGGCGAGGTCTGACATGACTTTGTATGCCAGACAGAGGTCACCTCTGAGGAGTCTGTATGAGACTGAGTAGAGGGACAGGGCTTTTAGCCTATCTGTGAAGCGACCAATGTGGTCTCTCCAGCTGCTGCATGTGCTTTGTGAGGTACATGACAAAAGGGGCGCTGTATTCAATAATGGGTCTTATAAGGGAAGAATGCAGGGATGTTATGACCGTCTTGTCCCTGGATGAGATACCTTTCTTAATAAGGTGGGCCATGTAGAAAGCTCTCCATACAACAGAGGCAATGTGATGGTCAAAAATCAGTTTGCTATCAACCTGGGTGCCCAAGTCCCTCAGGACTGATTGTATGCTTAGGACCTTGTTATTAATGTGATAATTTGTGGGGAAATCACTCTCCCCATAGATGCATTCAGTTTGAGGCCATGCTTCTGGCACCAGTCATTTGTTTGGGTGAGACCCTCTTGGAGGATATCCACATCACTAGGGAAATTGATGACAGCATCCAGCTTGCAGTCATCTGCAAACTTGATTAGCCATAGCCCACTGGTTTTGGCCTGCACCTCAGAAAAGTGTATCCCAAACAACAGATACCCCAAGATGGATCCCTGAGGTACACCACTCATTACAGGTTGACTGTTTGAGGTGGCTTCCTCAATTTTGACTAGGTGGGTTCTATCAGTGAGCCAGTTTGCACCCCATCTGGCAACATATGGACTGATGTCTAGTTGAGAGAGTTTATCTATTATATCCAAGTGAGGAATAGTATCAAAGGCTTTGGTCATGTCAAGGTAGGTGGTGGGCACCATTTTCCCCTCGTCTATAGCTTTGGTTACTGTCTCAAAGAAGTTGACTAAATTTAACAGGCATGACCTCCTTTGGCAAAACCAGACTGTGTGGGATCGAGTGTTTGGAGGTTACCAATGTCCTTGTTAATGAGGTCCATGATAATCCATCTCATGGCCTTGCAGATCAAACCAGTTAGGCTGATGGTTCTATAATTTTCCTGATTGGTGGATGCTCCACCTTTGTGCAAAGGGATGACAGTGACTGTCGTCCACTCAGCTGAGACAAAACTGATACTCAGGCTTTGGTTGAATAGGATGCCTAATGGTGCCGCAAGTTCCTGCCTGAGTTCATGGAGGATGCAGCCTGTGATGTTATTGGGTCCCATGGATGCTGTATTTTTTTACAACATAAGCAGCTGAACTGTATGCTAATCAAACAATTCAAGATGGAGGAGCTATTCAACAAGCTATAAAGCAACCATGTACACTCAATGCAGGTTTTGGCATTAAATTTCAGTACTTATTGGAATACAGCCACTGAAAATGCTCTACATGGAAAGAATATTAGGGGCTGTTACTGCTCTTCTGCATTTGTATGTGTAACAGGCTGTGCTGTATGCTGTTGTTGCTGCTAATAGACCTTGGCCAAAAAGGTGAAGGGTGCTTATACCCCATTTAACTTTTCATGGTCTGCATAAGGTGGAAATAGTAGAGAGCGACAGAGTGGATAGAGACACACTACAGGAACTCTGCAACCTCTGTCCTCCTCAACTGAGAGCAAGGGCAAGCCATGTGGAACCAATACCTGTAGAGACTAAGGTATGTGTGTACTTAGAATTTTAGCTACAGGAACCTTCCAGAGACCAACAGGAGACATGTTGGCAATGTCACAGACATCACCATCCAGGATCCTACATCAATTCCTGAATGCTGTTACAGTATGCCAGTGACTGCATCCATTTTCTCCATACCCCTAAGGACAGAGCTACAACTATGCAGGATTTCTACCCCATAGCACACTACCATGGAGTCTTGGGAGCCATAGACTATGTGCATACTGAGATCATAGTACCAGACAGGGAACAGGGAATGGCGTACATAAACAAAAAGGGCTTCCACTTCATTAATTGCTAGGTCATGCATAATGCTATGGGAATCATCTTGAATGTGTGTGTTGGCAACCCCAGCAGTTACCATGACTCTTATCTGGCATGACTCTCAGCTCTGATGTTGAAAACCAAAAGCTGTACAAGGAAAGTCCACCAAATAACTCACACCGTTGAGAAGAATAAAACCTTTATATAACACGCAAAGCTTTCAGGTTATACACCCTTCCTCAATGCTTTACCAGCTCTACCAGAAATTTCCTAGGGGAATATCCCAGAAGAACATTTATTGTGTGATGCAGGGGATGCATTTGAGCCATGGCTGATGACACCCATCCGAAATTCACACCCACCCTCTGAAGACTGCTATAATGAGGCACATGCTCAAACATGAAATATCATAAGGTGTCTGTTTGGGCTGCTGAAGTCACGTGTCAAATGTTTAGATACATCAGGGTGGGCCCTGCTGTACAATACCAGCACTTGTGCTGAACTTTTCACTGTCTGTGCTATCCTTCACAATATTATCCAGAGAAAACAGCTTCAATAGAAAAATCAAGGAGAAGGGACACACATTCCACCACCACTAGTAAGGTCACCACAGCCATAGACAGGCCACTGTGGGTGCAGGTAGACATAGGTGTGCACAATATGCCCTCTCCCTGGCCAAGAGGCAACAGATAGCACATATGCTGTCCACCTAAATGGTATGGCTTTACTTACTAATGTAATGGCTGTGCACTGCTAGCATCACACAGAGTCAGCCCCAAATTCAAACACTGCAGAACTATCAAGGTAAGTGATGAACCTGGAACAGAAAAATAAGTGGTTAATAAAACAAACAAATAGCAGATCCTTGCATACTATTACTTGCTAATATACCTAAGTAGAAGGTAGGTGAGTTTTACAGCAGTAACATCAATATGTGACAGGACTGACTTATGTCAAAAGATGTCTTCTCCTGGGTCTATATTAGATAACCAAAAGAGCAAGTCAGCAAATGCTCACATGAGCAAAAACGCCAGAAACTGAAAGGGTGTTTGTGGGGTTGGGGTACAGTGAGGAGTGGGATATTTGCCTTTTCCTGTACGTGACTGATACAGGAATACAGACACTCATTACATCCACTTCACGCATGTAGATAAATGCATACATATGATGAATGGTCATCAATAAGCCAAAAATATGTTTTGCTTACCATGTGCAGGTGACTCAACACTTTGTAGGGAGAATGGTCCTGGAAGAAATGAAACAAGGGAAGGATGTAAATTAAACATCAAAATGGGAAAAACACAGGGGGACAGTGAATACACAATTTGCCTCTATGTCCAGTAAGATTACTTTTAACTGAAACTTGGCTGTCGCATTCAACCACAGTCCATATGTAACCAACAACTATGTTGCATACATCTATTAAGTTATCAATTGGTAGAGTAAAAAGAATTCCTCCATGAAACATTACTCAGATTTATATATTTTACTATACAGAAAATCTAGAACTTGCTATATGTAAGCCTACCTGGAAGCTGCTCCTGGGACATAGTTGTCCTCCCAGACACATCAGCACTGACATCAAGCACATGTTGGAGTGCAGTTTCCAGTGAGCTGTCTGGATCTCTGACAGTGGCCAGAAACTCTTCGTTTGGTGTCAGTGGTGGTTTGGTTGCAGCTATCCCCTGTAGCCAGCTGTTTATGGGCCATTGCAGCTGTTCTCCTCTGGGATGATGAAACCATACCAGTGGCCCAATCATACTCCTTATCATAAGTCCTGGTGCAACCCCCATCTGCACTGACATCTTTCACTAACTGGTTACAATCTGCATTCTGCCAGCCACATCCACACAGCCTCTCCCAAGAAGAAATATTCCATGCTGCCTGAATAACTGCACTATTACATCACTGAAAGGGGTTCACATGGATTTACATTCTTGGGTGCCATAATCCTATGTGACATAAAACAGAGAAGGATACAACAGATAAATACCACCTAATTAAAGTCTTGCTTTTGTACACATTTGTCAACATTAAGCACTGGAAACACAGATTTCAGTTATTAAAACTGAAGGTTATATGGTTTTCCCACCTCACCATCACACACTAACCAATGTTTGTCCAAACCAAGAAATACTACTTCTGTACTGTATATGTTTCTCACTGAAATATCACGAAGTCTACACATTTTCCATAGAAAAACACTTGAAACATACTTTTGTTCTTGCAACACACAAATAGTAGATGGCTCCCCAACCCCCTAAACAACAAAACAAAAAAGCAAATGAAGGCTTGTACAAACCAAGGAATACCACATAATTAAATTGGCATATACGCTTTATGCACAATTATCAGAATGCATGCACATTGTCAACAGAATAGTCAATTTATGATTGTCAGTCACATCTCACTGTGCCCACCACTCTCCTCGAGGTGGCCCTGGGCCATTTCAGAAGCATAATAGCTGTGTCAGTGACATGTACATTGCATTTCTCTGCAATAACATTGAAAACTGTAAAATACAATTTGAATAGTAGCATTGTAATGAAAGTTAATAGCCAGTCTACTTTTGAAATATAAATGCTTGATAAAAATGCTTATACCAACCATAAACTATAAGAGGTGCTTAGAGATAAAAGTTACATTTTCTACTGGATATATAAATTGCTTTGTAACATGTTACAAAATCTAGAATATGCTTGAATAATACAAGCATACTTTAGCAAACTTAGAAGACTTATTTGCAGATAAATAACCTTCAAAGGAATAGCGATTTTCTGTTTTGTCCAAACACACAAGTCTCCACACCTTCAAGTTCCCTAGCATGGTGAAGATGCAAATGAGGTGTGAACTCATTAAAATTGCTGGATACCAAAGTTTTGACTTGGTGTAGCACATGTAAACATAGTGTAGGCTCTACACCACTGTTAGTTGCTATAGATTGCAACTGTTAATGATTAGTGGGAGAGAGAAGGAAGACACTACAGCAAAAGGAAAGGATAAAGGACAAACTCTCCTGCCTGTGCTGATAAATGTTTTTCACTGTAATGCACTCATTATAATAAAGTTAAATGAGAATAATACAAAATGTACTATAGAAAACCATGTCTGACATTTCAGCAGAGATAAGGGAAGAATGAACACAATGCAAAGAGATACTGGAGCTACACTTGTGTAAAGACAGGCATAAATTGTTGAGTGATCACTCATTGCCCTGAATATCTAGGCAATACATGGACAACCAACTGACAATGTGCAAGTGCATTACCGTGTTAATACTGTAGAGTAAATGGGAATTGCATGTTCGTGCATGATTTGCATTTCTGATGCAAGTTTGAGTCTGTGGCAAGGAGAGGTAACACACTCCCATTGTGTTTTGTAGTTTCAGTAGTATGATAGTTCATAGCCAGAGATGTGTGAAGTATTTCACGTGTTAAAATGTTTTCATAGGATCATAGGATCATAGGAGGTTAGTAGGCTAATGGGCCTGCCCCCATTACAAGCCTAGCCAAGAGTTTATCGCCAATAAGAAACCTCAGTCAGCACTTGTCACCCTTGTCAATGAGGAGCACAGGTGAATCCCTGAGATAAATTTATTGTTTCCCATTCAATCATCAAAGCTGCACTTAAAGAGGGTTACTGAGGTACTCTGACGTGTATGGGAAGTCTATTCCACAGATGGTGCAGCCTCTGGGAGACAAACCTGTCTCTCCAACAGCTTTTGTTTATGTATATTAGATTCAGGCTTTTTGAGTGGGTAATATGCGAGGAGTTAGACTTATGGATATGGAGCATCTCTAGTAGAGTAGGGTCCTACATTGCCTTCAGGTGAGACACAGATCACCTCTGAGAAACCTATACAATACCAAGTAGAGTGAAAGTGATTTGAGCCTGTCCACATAGGACAGGTATTGGAGGCCATGGACTCTCTTTGTGAGGTATTTCAGTGGCCTTTCCAGTTGGTGTAGATGTTTGGAGAGGTATATAACATTATATTCAATTATTGGTCTAATGAGGGAGGAGTATACAGAGGTAATAACCTCCTTTTTTTCTGGATGCAATCCGTTTACTTATGAGATGAATAACATGAAAGGCTTTTCTGACCACTGCTGCTACATGATGGTCAAATGTGAGATTGTTATCAACCCAAGTACCCAGGTCTCTCACCACAGGTTGTGTGTTTAAGGGGTTGCCATTGATGTGGTAATCAGTAGGGGACATGTTTTTATCGAATGGTATGATGATACTTTTTTTGCATTTAGATTGAGGCCATGTCTTTGGCACCGGTTATTACTTGCTGTGAGACCCTGTTATAGTATGTTAACATCATTTGAGGAGTCAATGAGAGTGCCCAACTTACAGTCATTTGCAAACTTGGTCAGCCAGTGGCCCTTTGTCTTTGCCTGGTGGTTGGTGCCAAACAATAGGGTCCTAGGACAGATCCCCGGGGAACTCCACTAATTACAGGTCTGCTATCAGAGGTGGAGGTGCCTATTTTGACCTTGAGGGTCCTATCAGTGAGCCAGTTGGCCACCCACCTGATGAGATAGGGATTTATGCCAAGTTGTGTTAGCTTTTCAATGATGCCCGAGTGGGGAATTGTGTCAAAGACTTTGGCCAAGTCAAGGTAAGCTGTATACACTGACTTTCCTTCACCCAGAGCCTTGGTGTCAGTCTCAAAGAAGTTTTGTTTTATAAATATTAATATTGTGCGGAGTGCCTTATAGTGCACACATGGTGAACTGCATCAGTATTTAAAATTTGATATCAGCTTGGATGACGTGGACAGCATAAATTGCAGCTGTGAATCAACTGTGCATGTAGCATACCTTGTAAAGATATTGAGGTACACAGGACATATAATAGTTAGACCATGGTTAAAGTCCCTGTTAATTTTTTTAAGCATAAACAACATTGAGAACTTTTTACAAAGAAAATGTATTTTTGTTTTTACCTGCTTTTTCGTGCATTGCTCACCTGTGCACAAACATGCATTATGACTGCAGACAAAAAAAGATACATTGTAAATTTCAAAAAAAAAGATACTTTTGTACTTCTTTCACCTTACTCTATGCAAACACAGTAAGCAGTGTTGTGCAGTGGTTAATGCTCATATACAACACCTACAGACAAAAAAGAAACATTGTAACTTGATGAAAAAAAACAAACAAGTAATCTCCGTAGTATCCCCGAAGTCTCAAAACAACCCACTAAACAAGTGTAGTGGGCCCAAAACTTCTCTTTGTGGAAGATTTTCAGTCCATATATCTCTAGTTAATCAATGTATATTAATCAGATCAGACAAGAGTATTAGAAGTAGCAAACCTAAACTCGTCTTAAGTAAAAAAAAAAAAAATAATAAAAAATATATAATTGTACAGAATTACTAAGTATTCGAAAGTAATCCAAGCAAGGCAGGCAGTCTGTTTCCAGTCGAAAATCCTTTATTAAGAACTTTTTAAAGGATACTTAATAAAGAACTTAATAAATAATTCTCGACTGGACACAGACTGCCTGCCTTGCTTGGATTACTTTCGAATACTTAGTAATTTTGTATATATATATATATATATATATATATATATATATATATATATATATATATATATATATATATATATTTTTTTTTTTTTTTTACTTAAGATGCGTTTAAGTTTGCTACTTCTACTACTCTTGTTGATCTGATTAATATACAGTGATTAACTAGAGATATATGGACTGAAAATCTTCCACACAGAGAAGTTTCTTACACTGTTTTATAACTTGATAAAAAGATACAGTGCTACTTGTTTCGACTTCCTGTGCCCAAACATGGTAAACAGTGCAGGCATTGCAGTAACTGGGAAGAATGGTACCCAATTCAGGGCTCAAAGATGAGGTGTACAGGAGTCAAAAACATTTGTTGTACTCCTTGTAAAGCATTATAGCTGTAGGATGCTGCAGGGGGACTATACAGGGTCTCAATATAAATCAGAGGCTTGGAACAGTCTAGCAAGGCTGTTTCCAGTGCAATTGGCATTCCACAGACTGGAAAGCAATGCAGGCATCATTACAACAACCTGAAATGGCACAAGCAGGAACAGCTCAACCAGTGGCTGGATAGGTTTATGACTGCTGACATCCCACAGTTGTGTAAGTATACAGATAAAGATACGTTAACTGATATAGAAAGCTAGAGAGTGCCAAGACCGGTATGTATGATGTTCTCTCTTTTACTATCCTTATTTCTTTTCCAGCTGCTCTGGAGATTTCATTGAACAGGGAGGCCTACACTGAACACTTAGAAAGCCTTAGAGAAGCAAGGGGTATTTAAGCAGACAAAATTAATATTATTTTATTAAAATTAATGCTCCTCCATACATTACTAGCAAATTAAACATGCAGCTTAACTGCAAAAGCAAGCATGCATCATGCATGCTTTTTCTGTAGCTCAAGGTAACTGTAGGTGTCAAGTTTAATATTCTATTCAGATGTTGTGGGTTCAATTCCCACAGGTAACAGATACGTGCTATTAAAAAACATTTAATATTAATTTCAACAAAACTGGCATAAATGGCAGGATTATTTGGAATATTTCTCAGTCCTATTTTTGATTTTTAGAAACTATAGTTAAAGTAAAAATAAAAATATATTTTTATTGTAGTAAATTATTGTATGTGGAATATAATGGTTCAAATTATCATTTTTTTTCTTTTTTTTCCCTCTTAACCCACCCCTTATTTCTCTTTTTTTATTTTTATATGTGTCATCACATGCTTTCTGACAACCAACAATATAATTTCCAGCACAGAGAAGTAGGCCAACTGCTGTGGCTCAGCCTGCCACCCCAGCAACAGCTTCCCCATAAATGACGCAACCTGGTAGTACTGCCTCAGCAGCCCCTGCACTACCTGGGCACTCAACGTCAGGTAGTATTAACTCAGCAGGACACATCAGAAGTATTCATGGAGGTGAGGTCTCTGTCACCTGCCAGAAGTTACCAGGCATTGTGCATGAGGCTTTAGAAAGTACCACTGGTGCATGCTTCAGTTGTCTGCAGAAATTGCTTGTGGGAATGCAAAGAAAACTCGAACATCAAGCAATCCAAAAAAAAGCCAAGGAAGGGGATAATGATGACAGTTCTGAGGGTGAGGACTAAATTCTCACTGTTCCTATGCTTGACAGGTATGTATCTTCAATGTCCCCCCATCCCTTTTCATGTTGTCCCCCAACCTTTTGTGTCACTCATCATCCCTGTCTCTATTTTTGTCCTGTTTGTCTGCACCTGCTCTGTCAACTACCCAACATACCCAACCCTGACATTCTTATGTCCCTTCCCCAACATTCTTCTCTTTTTAAAATAAAACCAAAAACTAGGCACCTGTCCAAAAAAAGTCTCATACATAGCTCTCCACTTTGCACATGCGTCTTCTCAACACAGTTGATTCAGTTCAATTGGCTATACAACATGTCTGTGTTGTTGTCAACCATGTGTGTTGTGGTGACAGTCCAAATTCATCCATTTTTTTTATCCATATTTATATTACATTGTTGAAAAAGTGGATAGCTATGGTTCTTTCCTAATTCCCTCCTGCACATTCGTATATTGCTTCCCCTTTGTTTTCCCCCCTGCTTGCCCACCATTTTACCACTTTCCTATCGCCCCCATTTTCACACTTAATCTGGTCAAAATGTAGGATCACACACCACAAACATAAATAATAAACCCATAATACAGGCCTTCAATTTTTGTCATCTGCATTTGTGCAGAGTCTGGCTTCATACACCAATGCTGAGTAACGGTGAATGGCTCTTTATGTTCTACATTTACATTCATTCAATGCTGCTTAAACTCGCTGTTCTAAAGGAGTTCAAGGAGAGTAAAGGCAGTACTTTGAAACATTTACTTGAACAGTTATTTAGATTGCTGAATGTCTAAAAAGCAAATTCATATGTGTACTGTTGGCATAAATCCCTTGACTCATGTTTATTTTTATATAGTACTTTTATATAGTTATTGCTTATCTTATTTACAGGAATTATCACATTTGCTTATATAATGCCATCCTGACACCATGTATAAAAAAAAATTAGACTCAACTGTATTCGAACCTTGTGCCATCTGTGCTATAAACATAGATTCGGTGTTCTTACACTTACTACTACAGGGAAAGGTAAGCAGCAACTGTGTTTCTTACACTCAGTACTATCCAAAATGCTGATGGCTGTGCCTCATCATTCTGCATGTTTGCGTGAAGGAAGGGAAAACTATAGACACATCAGTATTTTCAAATTTAAGCAGAGAATCACATTTGCTTGTCACTTAACTCCATGCAAATGGAGAAGGCAACAGCAACAGTTCTTAATGTCATAAAACTTATGATACAACATTTCCAATGTAAAGTACAGTATGAACACTATAGTATCAATCAGCTATTTCTCCCATACCATATATGCATAAGCCCTTCTCAAGTTCAAGTTGTATTCATTAAATGTGACTCTTGCATGCACAAATACTTTGCCATCTATCACGCAAACTGGTTGCTCAGTGGTGTGCTACGTGAAGAGTTGCTTTGCATGTGTTACTGAGGGTATTGCTCAGTAATTCTTCATCCCATCAAAAACCATTTAAAAACACAACAAAAGGGAAGGGACTTGTTAATGACTGAACACATATTTACCCAAAGTCATGTATGTCCTTCTCCCATGCACTTGAAAATGGATATGTCACTAATAGGTCAAATGTCAACTACACCTCAAAAATTAATAGCACAACTGCATTGGTCCATTATTTAAAGTTTTATACTGACAATAGACATTTTCTTATACATGAACTACTCTGGAAATCAGTTCATCACAATATGAACATATACATCAACACTTGCAGCCATGCCTATCACAAAATGTGTGTATGTGTGTGTGTATGTATGTGTGAGCATGTGTGTTTGTGTGTGTGTGTGTGTGTGTGTGTGTGTGTGTGTGTGTGTGTGTGTGTGTGTGTGTGTGTGTGTGTGTGTGTGTGTGTGTGTGTGTGTGTGTGTGTGTGTGTGTGTGTGTAACTGAAAGTGTGTAATGTATAAAACATATTGCAAAGCAGATGCATGTATGTCTCAGTTCTGCAACATGCAATCTTGACAGCTTATTGCATAAAGTTTAAGAAACACTGTCTTTTTAAAATGTTATATCTGCACACTGGAATAAAAACAGAAAATCCAAAGTAGGGAATCTGCTCATGCTAGTGCATTGTTTTTAAGTGTTGCTATTCATATGGGCAATATCTATATAATCCAGGGATGCTTTACTCAAGTCTATCACTTTTGGCACAGTGAGCTACCACACATTCTGATGGCTATACATAAGTATTCTTTGTGAAGCATAGCCATTAAGAGTTGAAAGTGCAGAATTCCCTTCAATGTGTTCTACAAGATGTGTGTGTGATAAGTCTTTCTGTGATGTACCTAGTAAATACACAGCTCATTGAGAACATTGATGACATGGGTTGCCTTCTGGAAGGTGTGGATTGTGGCTTATGTGCCATGCAGCCCTTTCAAATGGGCAGGATTGCACCTAATTTAAACTACAGCTGTAACACTGTCCCTCTTAACACCTCCAAAAATTGGTAATTTTTGAAGAAGGTGTTGATTTCCCCTTGTAGATTACTGACAAATCACTGCAGCTGTACAAGTGTGTTCCTGCAAAACATGAATAATACCTTACAGTCACATATTTTTATACCAATGTCACAGATTAATGGTGGTATTATTTTAAAATTCTCCATGACTGTGGCAGCTTCTGTCTAATATTGTCCATAGCCTGTTGCTGCATGTCCCTGATTGGTTGAGATTTATGCTGATATTTCAGTCATATTTAAGCAACTCATTTTGCACAACTACACAATATGAACCTACCCTATTGTATATGCCGTTCTTTTTAAATGTCCTCTCCAGTGATCATGTCAGGATGTTTATATCACAACCAGTCATCTCCACTGATATGTAACCTTTTGTGGCAGTTGCACAACATATTTTAATGTATGAAAATATGAAATATAATTGCACAGGATGTTTATACAGCAATGCATACTGTACTATGTACATATGTGCTTAATATTATGTTACTGACTTGTCTTTGGAGTATACGAACATTGACATGCCTTTATGTGGTGTATATTACCATGTATCACATGTCCTATTCCTCTTACTTCATTCCTAACATTCATGTATGTGGCCCTTTCCAAAATGCACACTTCCCCATACTGGTGTTTTTATAATGCGTTCTATTACCCTTGACAATCACCACAAATACTTTATTGTAGTTTGCTAAACACATGTTGTAGTGTACAGTGCACTGAGTACACTTTTCTGTAATGTGTTACTACTGCATTCATTGCATTAATTTTATCCCTAGTGATCATTGTGGCTATCCGTGCAATTTTTCAGAGCAAGTTTTCCCATAGGTAAACTTGTCTGCATGTTCTACATGCATTTGTGCTGCTTTACGTGGTTTTCTGACCAACAACACTGTTGTTGTCCATGAAACCTTTCTTGCATTTGTGTAAGTACAATGGGTGGCATAGATATGTAATTTGCACTGCTGCTCATCATGCAAACATGTAAAGTCTGTGTAGACTTCATTCAAAGCCTACACAGGGGTTATTGAATGCCTGGGTACAGCTTATTCATTTCATCAAAATATGTTCGTGGCTCTAGATGACTGTCACTGTTGAAGTAATACCCCAACCCCATGTGCAAAAATGGGAAAAAAAGGGTTGTGGATGGATGGATAGATGCTTTTCAGCCCAGTATATCATTCTTGTAGGTAGTTTTAGTGACATTTTTGAAATTATTCATTGGATATTATATATAAAAATGATATTTTATAAGGCAATGCAGGCAATTTGGGCCAGGTTTTAACATAAGAAACATTTCATATTTATACTCCTATTCTACATTAAATTTTCCCAGATTTTTTCCTGATCATGTTTATAAAAATCTTGTATAGTAGCTATATTAATTTCATACATTATTTGTTTTTAACTTCCTATGTACCTTCTATGAAACAGCACAGTATAGTAGTATATATGAATATTAAATAAAAAGTAAACTGAAGTTTTTGGTTATTCAAAGTTAAGAAAAAAAACATAACTGATTTACAATGTTTTTCTTTTGGTCAGTTGTCATTTCTCATATAAGTAGTATATTACAAGTTTTCAACTATTTGTTTAAAATCTATTTACATCTAAGGAAGGTGGATTATTCATGGTTTATTTCTTTTGTAATATGTAAGTCTTGGATGCATTTAGCCCATATTAGAATCTATTTTTGTTGGAGATATTTATTTCTCTCACAGCAAGTATCTGTGTTAATACAGATTGATAAAATTGTCTAAAATCTGATATTTTTACCCTAGTTCTTTTGGTGCTTGTTATGTCATGTAATCTATTCCTCAGTGACGTGTTTCTGTATATAATATAGTGAAAATCTTATCTAGTTCAGGAAATATTTGGCCACAATAGCTGCTAAGGTCTTTAAATAATAAAATAATATTTCAGAAGATCTATTTAATGATGGCTGCTACAGGAGTCAGATTGAATGTTAACTTTTTATCTACCTCTGAAAATCATTTTAATTTTTTTTATAATTCTAGCTAAGTTTTCAGTAATAATTTTTGACTTGTACCTACAAAAGGTTATGCCTTTACATTTAAAATAAAAGTCAAAGTTTTCATACTCCATTTTTAGTAATGGCAGCTATTTTTTTTGATGGAAAGGAAATGAGATGTTTTATTGGACAGAAGAGCAGTTAATTACTTTGACCTTAGTGCACTATGGTTGCCTTTAAGTTTGAGACTTAGATAAAGCCAGACAATGAAAAAAGTATAATGCCGATTTGCTTCTACTATCTCTTTATTGGTGTAAGTAATGGAGTAGTTGGCTGGTCTCTTAACCAGCCTTTTCTGTTCCAGAAAACATTGCTTTGGTTTTCTCCATGATCATAAGAACTCTGTGGAATGGAATGATTGAAACCATTTGCTGCTATAAAACTAATATCTCCTTAGTGCAGACATATTTTTTAGTAGCTGATGGCTTACTATGCCAAATGTTTTTGTTAGTTCTCTTGTGAGACAACAGTTTTATTTGTACTGGTGAGTATGTTATCTGTAAAGGTATAAGGAGAAGTCATATTAGTTCAATCAAACAAGAATTAATGTTATAGACAAGAAAGGAGTCTATGTGCATGCGCATAGTTTGATGACTGGATATAGATAAGATTTTCAAATTTTTTAAGAGTCATTTGGAGAATGGAGATTTGGTGGTAATCATTGGAATGGGACAGATTGGGATATTTAGGAAATGGTTTTTACTATGTCTGTTTCCATTGGGGTGGCATGAACCTATTTCTCAAGCAGATGAGTAAAAAAGTAGATAATTTACTCTTGGCAAAGGGAAATGAAAGTGGGCAGGAGCTAACCAGCCCCAACTGGAGAACTGGTTGTCGTTCTTCTGTCAGTATTGTATGTGTTAATGCTGAGGTTGTGAAACTTGGAAGTGATAAGAATTTTATAAGAAAATTTTGGGAAGATAGTGATCCTGGTGGTGTGGAATTAGATAAACCATATCCTAATATCTTGTTAACCAAGCTCTATATTTTTTCTAGTCTAAATGAAAAATAGATTGGGGCTGTATTTTTGGTGAGATATCTTTACTGGGAGAAATCTAATCTGTGTTCTTGAACTGGCCCTACTTTACAAAATGCCCATGTTTTATCTCTTAGTTTAATAGGTATTATCGTTCTTTGTATTGTCATTAACATTACTCAGGTTTAAGTAGCCTGGAATTTTTTGGAAAGTGTTCATCTTGGAGATATAGTACGTGGTTGGTGAAGGAGGTGACAAGTGTGTTGGGGTCTTGTCCAGCCAGGCATAGCAGGTTGGTGAAAGTTTGTTTCTAAGGTTATTGGTGCTTCTTTGAGATTTTGGGTGAAAGGTGATGGGTTTGTGTGATTTACAACTTTAATATTAAAGTCACTCAGAAGAAGAAGGTTGATCGTATTTATGGTATAGTTCCCTATATCTTGAAAAAGGTACTGCATTTCTTACAGATCACTAGAGTTATAAGTTGCTGCAATATTTTAATGATAGTCCTTTTCACCAGTGTTGATAAAAACCCACATGGAGTCATGATCATCCTGAGAAGAACATTGTATGCATGAGAGGATGTTAATGTGTCCTATAACAAATAGGAAGGAGCCATCCCTTGTCCATGATCCAGGTATATTAAGGAAGAAGCATATGTAGCCTGAGAACTGTGATTTGAGGTTATGCATGTTATGCTTAATCTATGATTTTGAGATGCTGAAATTGGTTGGGTCTTATATTATTAAGAAAGCTTGAATTTGCTATAATTTGTTGAGAATGCTGCCTGAATTGAGAGTAGAAATTTTGAGTGTATGGAAGTTATTTTGAGTTCTGAATAGGAGATATACCCAGAAATCCTAGGGTGGGATGGATAGTTGGTTGTTGGCTCAGAGAAGGAGGATTCTTAATTGTGGAGTGAAATGAATGGAGAATTTGAGAATGTATGAACTGGGGTGTTATTAAGCTTGTTATTAATTGTGTTATGAGTGACGGCTTGGTGGTTGGTTTGTTTATGTATAGGTGATGAAGTTTGGTAAGCTTGGGCCTTAGAAATAGTGCAAGAGGGTGTTTGGACAAGAATAGTGCTGATGTAATAGTGGTGAGTTTATAGAAAAAATAGGAGGTGTTTTGAGAATGGAGTGTTTTAGAGGTTGTTGGTGGGACAGCTAAGATGGCTAGAATAAAGACGTGAAGGGTTGGGGTGTATTTTGAAATGGTATTTTCCTGAGTATGTGCAGTAAGTGCATTGTTTTCTAGATAATTAGCATGTATAAGATCTAGAGTCAGTATAGGAATAGTTGCTTTTGTTTTCATATGGTCTACACCTGGGACTTGTGCAAACATTTGGAACGTTATGGGGAGGGATGCAAGATTTATGCTGATGAAGATAAGGTAGGGGGGTTTAGTGGGTTAACGTTTGTATGAGTATTGTTATTAAAATGTTATGGTGGCTTTTCAGGTTTTAAGGCTTTCCACTCTGAATTACTGGAAGCCATCCCTTGCAACAAGCCTGAACTGCTTTATGCTGAACATCTGCGAGACTCTACTACCAGAGTTTATTTCCCCTTTCTAGTTGATTTTTCTCTTTCCAGATGTATTTGTTGGCATCCAGGCAGCATAGTGACCATTGACTGTTGGCTTTTACTGGCTGTCTCTTTTCTTTTTCACACTTAGTGAGCTCTAATTAACTTGCTTTTCAAAGTTCAGCAGCCCTGGAATCCCCATATGCCCATGCAATACTAACACATTTATTAAATTTTCACTTAAACATAGGTGTACGTACATTTTAATAGAAAAGAGAACCATATTGAAGCTTTCCATGCAGTATACATGTATTTTGTTTATAACAACTTTCATATATTCTGACACAACAAAAATTGCTCAATTCCTATCTTGTGTTAGACCTCACTCATCTTCCTGAGCAGTGTTCTGCATGTTTTGTTCCCACAAATTAATTCAATTTTGTGTAGTTTGCTCCTTCCCCTTTTTTAAAAATCCCACTAGCATTTTTATCTCCTTGATAATACTTCAGTTACAGTTGGTTTAGATTTTGATTTCCATTTTCCAGTAATTTTTTTGGCGCAGCCAATAGCATTAAGTTTAATAATGCATTTAAAAAACATACTCGCAGGTGCCAGAAGTAAAACCCATTATCTTTTTAATTAACACTGTCGTCCACTTCATTCCAAAGTTCATGTAAAAAGGCTACCTCATCTCAATTGCTTAAATAGTAAAATCATACACTGCCACTTAGTGTCTATTAAGTCAAACTGCTTAAAAAAAAAAAAAAACTACTTTGAAAATGTAAGATCAGTCATAATTCACTCTGAAAACATACACAATCATGAATGTTATTCACTTGCTAATAGCATAATATAAACTAACCATGTGAACCACTATTAAATTTATACAGTGTTTTAATTAGATCGGTGTCCTTTTAATAAACTACTGAGAGATATTCCATGCATGGTTTTCTGTCAGTATAGTTGACGCATTAAAACAGAAGATGTTTGTTTGAGAAGTTACTTTAAAAATGCAGGACATTACTGTTGGACAATATTTTAAAGATGGTGCCAGTGAAACTGGTACCAAAAGGATTACAGATTTACTCTACTGGATTGCAGAAAGGTTCCTCTTTACACAAGGAATTGAGTTTTTTGACCATATATGTTTGGAGTTTCTGGACATTTTATGTAACGGCAATGAAAGAGTTTTAAAGGAATTAGAACAGGATATCAGAACAGTGCAAGAAGAAATTACCACTGATTTGCTTAGTTCTATGAAAGATCATAGCAAAGGTATTTTTGAAAAGATTTACGGAGAATGCACCATTATTAAATGAAGGAAGGAAAAAAGTTAGTGACTAAGACAATAAAACACCAACATAGCTTATCTCTGTCAGACTACAGTAGTAAAGCAAGGGGAGATTCTGTAAGCAATGAGAGAATGTATCAGTCCAACAATGGACATTATTGTTGACGAGGAGGCTTTTTTTAGATGAGGCAGACTCCCATGGCGTTCATCCAGGATTTTAAACAATAACATCAGACACAGCAGCAGGTTTTGGGGTCATAACTTGAGACACATGGCAAATGGAGATAGGAAAAGCAGCCATTGAAGGGATGACAATTGAAGCAGCAGCCAAGGTAGATTTTGCCAAGGTACTGTTTGCAACTTTACAGGTTTTAACATTTACAACTACAATTACAGCTACAGTCCTTTGTCCATCACCTTTTCTATGGTAAGTTTTTTTTGTAAAAGTTTGTATTAGTCAGCAAGTTTAATTTGGTGGAGAATTTTACTTGAAATTGTTTGTAAGCTGATTTAGCTTTTATTTTTTTAAGGACAACAAGCAACCAGGTGACCTGGATAGTCATTTATGGAGATCATTTTGGTCAATCCTCCTTTGAGCCCTATTTTAATGTCCTTTGAAACTGCTTGCGAAAAGGAAATGCAAGATTTGAAATCCAACTATGGTTTTTAAACCTTGTCGAATGAGGTGAAAAGACTTTTGAGGGGGCTAACTAGTAATCGGTCAATTAGAAAATAAAAGCTAGTGTCTCAACAATGGCAATTTTTTTGAGGCATTAGTTAAAATTTGATTAACATTGCATCTGATGTCAGTTTTCATTCAATCCTCAACTGATGTGTTTGGATCTGATCCCAGGGATCTGACTCTGCCATTGTTGAAGCTCATGGCGACCGGCTGAAAATCTTAAAACCTGAGCTTTGGCCAGCTAAAATCTAGCTGTATTGATCTTGACGTATAAGAGAATTTAACTACCTTTTATCTGCACTTTTTTCAAATAATACAGCAATTTAATTGATTTATTTGTGTTGCATTGAATATTAACTGAAATGGAAGTTTTCACTCTGTTTTTTTCAGTTAGTGTTGCTAGATTTTATTGCCTGTTAGAATCCTACATAGACAGTAATTGCAGTTGGGGGTAGTCTCATTCATTGATATTCTGTTAATGCTTATTTAAGTGGTACATTTTGGAATACTTTCTGCTTAAAACCATAGCTTTGGACACCTAAGATCTAGCTGTATTTCACTGGACGTATAAGAGAATTTAAGTACTGTTTACTGCACTTTTTCAAATAATACAGCATTTTAATTGATTTATTTGTGTTGCATTGAATATTAAATGAACTGGAAGTTTTGACTCTGTTTTATCAGTTAGTGTTTGCTACATTTTATTGCCTGCTAGAATTCCTGCATACACAGTAATTGCAGTCGGCGGTAGTCTTATTCATTGATATTCTGTTACTGCCTATTTAAGTGGTATATTTTGGAATATTTTCTGCTTAAAAATCTAAGCTTTGGCTGGCTAAGATCTAGCTGTATTCAACTGGACATATAAGATAATTTAAGTACCTTTTATCTGCACTTTTTTTAAATAATACAGCATTTTAATTGATTTATTTGTGTTGCATTGAAAATTAACTGAACTAGAAGTTTTGACTCTGTTTTATCAGTTAGTATACCCACCCACCCACTCTGGTTTTGTTTTGGTGTTAATCTTGGTGGCTATGAAACTGCCTGCCCCTCTTGTAAATTTGTGTTTGGATACTCCTTCTGGGCCCATCTCATTTGCTCACTCAACTGAGTGCAGTGAGATCATATTCTGATTTCAGGCACTCCTACTGTGTACAAAGATGGCATCTGGAAAAGAAAAAAAAAATAATCTTGTTTCCTGCCTTTCCTGTAAGTGGTCTAGACTGTTTGTAGGCTTCTGAGCCCCCAAGCCTTTCTGTGTTGGGGGGAAGCCTTTTAGCTTAATTTTGTTTCTTAGAACTAGCCAGTTTTCTAGTTTCAGCACTCAGATCTGTTTCTTTGAACTCAGCACTTGTTCAGAACTCATTGTAAGCACTAAATAAGCTGCAAATTATTACAGCACTCAACTTTCCTCACATGTCTAGAGGAAAGCAGGTTTTAGTACTTAATAAATAAGCACCTATCCAGGCATGTCTAAGGGTCAGCTCCTGGTGATTTCTCCTGTCTACCTGATTAATCTGGGCGCCTTGGGGCAATGCAGCAATTGCCTCATGTACACAGACAACCCTCTCCTCCTACCACCCAACACTACAACCTGTGAGAGATGCACTTATCTAGCCAAACTGGAGGTAAAGCTCTTTTCAACCAAGACTGGACTAGACAGTCAAGAGGAGAAGGTAAACACTTGCACCCCACCACACTCATCACATAGTCCCTCAAAACCTACACCACCAAACCACACACATAGAAGCAGAAAACACACACCTACGTTCATGGAGGCTCTCAATAAAAACCTGCCCAGGCATCAGGGACCTTTAAAGCAGAAACGCAAGAAAACTCCACACCCCCCAACACAACCCAAATGACACATAGCCCACAAACTCAGTGTGCCACTCAACCACAGCCCATAAGTCATAACAATGTACCCAACACTCTAGTCATAGGTGACTCTATAGTCAGGCACACTGATGTTCCACTCACCAGGCTAAACAAGAAGAAAGTTACTGTCAGTGTCTGTCAGGTGCCAGGATCCGCCACATAATGCATGCACTCTGGTCACTCCACAACAAGTACAAATATGACACTGTCATTGTCCATGTTGGTGTGAATGACCTGAGATGTACCTCCCTGGACTACATGAAAAGAGACATGGAGGAGCTCTCTGATCTTGTAACCCAGGCAGATATGACCCTAGCCCTGGGTAGCATCCTGTCATTACCCAGAATGATACCACCGCACCAGGACAAAATTATTGACTTTAACAACTGGCTAAGCTTCTGGTGTCATTCTAAGGGGATCCAGCATTTGTCTGCCTGGGACGACATGATCGACAGACCACAATGCTTTGCCAGAGATGGCCTGCACCTGTCACCCTTGGGATTCCGGATACTGGCTAAGGCTCTTGCCACCCCTATAGTGCCTTTTTCAGGCAAGGTTCAAATGACAAATTCACCACCGTAACAGGTACAAGCAAGCAAAATCTGAGGGTAATGCTACTCAATGCTAGAAGTCTAAACCTCAAAATGCATTCACTCGAGGCACTCCTTAAAATGGAGAACATCGACATCTGTGCAGTGACAGAGACCTGGTTCAAAGTTCCAGAGAGCACCCCTGCATAACCAGGCTATAATTCATACCACACCTTTCGGCCACCTAACCCGGAATGAAACACTAAAGGTGGAAGCATGTTCATAATTATTAAGGATATCCACACCTCCAGGCTAGTTGCACAGCATAATGCATCCGAGATTATCCAAGTGCAACTAACTCTGGGCAAGTCTGCAATCCAAATTGTAGCTTGCTACAGACCCCCCCACCATGCCCCAGGATTCCCACTCCTCATTTCTTGGTACACTGGAAAGTATTAGGGTACAACCCAACACCCTAATAATAGACAATTTCAACTACCCCACCATTAACTGGGAAAACTACTTATGTACCAACTCTTTTGCTCAATGTTTTCTGGAATTCATAAATTCCAATGCCTTGGATCAACTTATTCACACCCCCACCAGGGGCAGCAATATCCTAGACCTGGTCATTACCAGCATAGGCAACCGGTGTTCCACACCAGAGGTCAATTCCTCATTGGTCAGATCTGACCACAAACTAATCACCCTAGACATACACATCCCTCCCCCACCCCAATTAGGGAAACCACCATAATAAACTTCTCCAAAGCCAACTTCACACTTCTTAAGACAGAAGTGGCAAACTTCATGACACCTATGCAGATGGACAATAGAGGTACGACTGCTGAATCCTACATGAATGCACTTTATAAGCACTTACATGAGTGCATGGATCATGCTATCCCTAATAGAACCAAGTTGCTATCCCCCCAAAAAAGGAAGCCAATCTGGCGGTCCTCTGCTATAAAAAAACTCTACAATAGAAGAAAGAAACTGTTGCAAAAAAGAGTAAAATCCCATTACTGGAGGAATTCCCTGGTCAACCTCAGTAAGAAGCTGAGATCCCTCATAAAATTCTCCAAAGCTAGTTATGAAAACAAAATTGCCACTGACTCTAAAGACAAACACAAAGCATTCTATAGCTATGTCAAAAATCTCAATGGCAACACTCAGATCTGCTTTGAGTTACAGCACAATGGCACTAAATATACAGAATCAACTGATATTGCCAACATCCTGGCAGATAGGTTCAGTGCTAACTTTACCCCCCTATCACCCCCTAGAGGGCCCATCTCTATACTGAAAGAATGCAAAGTTCCTGTAATCACAGCTGCAAACACTCTCCAAAGCCAAGAACACAGCATCCATGGGACCTGACAATATCCCAGGCTGCTTTCTACATGAACTATAGAATGAACTGGCATCCTACCTAAGTACCAGGTTCAATCATAGCCTCACCTCAGACTTTGTGCCCACTGAATGGTGCACCATGACAGTTATCCCACTCCACAAAGGGGGAGCCACGATGGACCCCGGGAACTACCTCCCCATTAGCCTGACGATCCTGGTCTGCAAGGCCATGGAACATATCATCATGGAACTCATAAACAAAGACATTGGTAATCTCCAAACTCTGGACCCTACCCAGTCCAGGTTTGTAAAAGGCAGATCATGTCTCCGAAACCTGATTGACTTCTTTGAAGCAGTCACCAAAGCCATAGATGAGGGTAAGGTGGTTCACACAGCTTATCTAGATCTCGACAAGGCTTTCTACCCCATCCCCCACTCTGGAATTATAGATAAGCTCACTAAACTAGGACTAAATCCCTATGTCACAAGATGGGTTGCCAACTAACTGACTGACAGAACCCACACTGTGAAAGTAGCAGACTCCAAATCCAACTTCAGACGAGTGACAAGTGGAGTACCACAGGGTTCAGTCCTGGCTCTGCTCCTGTTTGGTATCTACGTCTCTGAAGTACAGGCTAACACAGAAGGTCTTTGGCTAACAAAGTTTGCAGATGAATGCAAACTAGCAGCCATAATCGAAACTCCTAATGATGTGGACATACTACAAAAGGGCCTCACTGAGACAGATGCCTGGTGTCAAAGCCATGGCCTTAAGCTCAGTGCCAAAAAGTATACTGTCATCCCCTTTTGTAAAAAACTCTGTACCCATGAACTACCACATAAGTGGTAATCTACTTAATGCCAAAAGTTTGATAAGAAACCTTGGGACACAGGTGGACAGTAGTCTATCCTTTGATAATCACATTGCCACAGTGGTCAGGAAATCCTTCTACGTGGCTCACCTCACCACAAAACGTTTCTCATCCAGAAGACAAGAGGTCATTGTTCCCGTCTACTCATCACTCATTAGACCCATTATAGAGTACAATGCCCCTTTTGGTATGTACCTCACAAGACATCTACAACAACTGAAAAGGTCACAGAAATACCTCACAAAGAGGATTACTGGCCTCAAATAGATGCCCTATGCAGACTGTCTCAAAAAACTCCATCTTTACTTCGTCACATATCACCTACTCAGAGGCAATCTCTGCCTAACATACAAAGCTATGTCAAACCCAGAGCTATTGGACATTCTCCACTTAAAGAAATCCCAATCCCTCCGAGCTACACGCTCTAGGGACCTAAACCTTGTCACCACAATAAACAGAACATGCTGGAGGGATAGATTCCTGTCCCAGAGACTTCCCAGACTCTGGGACAGACTACCTATCTGTGTCAAACAGAGCTCCTCATTAGCACTCTTCAAGAAAAATCTTGATGATTGGATGGGAAATAGGAAATTCACCCCAGGGATCACTTCTGTGGCTCTGCTCAACAGGGACACAGGAAAATAATTTTCTTGGTCGGCGAAAGCCAGGGTACCTTTTTGGCTAGGCTTATATAGGCCCTAGGGCTAATAGCCTAGTACCTAACTATGAACCTATGTGGTATTATACTGTGTGGCTTCTTTAATGGGACATGGGTGAGTGGACAAAAGTTGGAGTGGAGAAGAGGTAATAAATGTAATGAAGGGTGAGGCAGCTGAGGAATGGGGGTGGGTAAAACGTAATGCAAGCTATCTCCTCTACTAATAGGGATCAATCAATCTGTGCATTCATAGAACATATTATACTCGTATCTATATTATTTAAATGAAGTTTCAAAACTTCAAACATGCCTTCATCGACAGCTTAATGTCAAAAAGGCCAAATTCCGAACACACGGAACAGAGATTTTTTTTCCTAGGGAAAAAAACGCTGGTCTGCAAAAAAAACAAAACAAAACAAAAAACACAAAATAAAGTGGGGGACTTCACCCCCCCCCCCCCCACAATCCCACTACTTAAATATACCAACTCTGAGATTGCACCACAGTGTAGGAAATGGCAAAGTCCCGAAAATGGTCCAGTGTTTTTTCTCCCTAGGAAAAAAATCGTTATTTCGTGTGTTCAGGATTTGGGCTTTTCGACATTGCACTGTCATGAAGGCACATTTGAAGTTTCATTTAAATAATAGAGACCCTTATACTCAGCAGTGAACTTAAGAGTCAGGTAAGACTTATAGTAAGAGTGGAGGAGAAAAAAGTGAATTACCTGGAAACTAAAGGGGAAATATAATGCTTAAGGGATGTACATATGTGATGATGTAAGGTAGTGCCAGCTATGCCAGGAGGAGGAGAGCAATGGATATGTAACATATGCCAGTATAGCTAGCTGGATTTTGCAAAGAATTATATGCTATTTCTATATCAAACTGATTTGTACAGGTGCTTGCACTGAAAATTAATTGTAAAGTTGCTTGTGTTAAAAATGTACCAACAGTGAGTCCTGCTGGACAAAAAAGAAATACACCTGTATGTCAGACTGTATTGCAACTGTTGAAATGAATATATTCTAACAGAGGATACTGGAAGATTAGAGTTTAACCTCAGTCCAAAAAAAACCCCAAAATTAAATGACTTGGTATAAGCCATAACAATTGTACATCACAGGTCTGAATGCAACTAGAGACACAACATCTGTGAAAACAAGGACTAAGAATTGTGCTGTATTGCCCTTAATGATGAATTAATTGCTGCCCTGGAAGGGTGGAAGTGCTGAAATGGTTTTATAGGTTATAGATGCTGGAAAACATACTAGCAAAGCTCCATGTGTGTGTATTGTGACACGTATGTGCAGGATCTTGGCTCAGCTTCTAGTAATTGGGGTAGTGTGGGAACCACAGAGTCATGGGACCAGATGTGATGTCATTCTGTAATGCAGCATGGAAATGATGCTTTAATACTAGATGAGCCAGAAGTCTCACAGCAGGCTGTTTGTGAAACCTGACAAGGAAGACCACTCACCCACATCACCTTGCCTTGCTCTATTAAGTAAGTAAGAAACAGTCATTCCTTAGATCAGTTAGGAAAATATTGCTGATTAGTTAAGTATTGTTTTTCCTGTATCTGTGTGAATCATTCCATCTGTGTTATGTTTAATATTTCAAGTTACTGAAATTCTGGTGTTTATTACAAATAGATATTCAGCATTTTCAATTTCTTGTATTATTTATTATTAGATATATTTGAAATTTTCATTGTGGGTGGCCTTTTTAGGAAATATTTAACCTTTGAGAGCACTTATATTTATTAAGTGACACTGTGGCATCACTCTCCTGAAAATCTTGCTGTTCGGTCAACATTACCACTGGTATTAGTATTAATTTCACTCATTATAATTGGATACCCTGTTATGAGCCTTAGCCAAGCTGGCTGGTGGCAGTGGAGCTTCCTTATAGCCTGGGCAGAGGTGTTAGAGTGGGTTATCTGAGCCAGCCTTTCCCAGGTGTGTGTGTAAAAATCAAATTTCAAAGACTGTGTGTGTCAGCTACTTGGAACAGGGACACAGAGCTTCTTAGTGGTCAATGTGGATTCTTATTTGTGGTCTGGAGAGAAAAAGTCCAACCCCAACACTGGAGTGTGTTCCCTGCATGCTCTTAAGGGAAATTGTGCATGGTGCAGAGAGATGCATTTGAAAATACTGTCTGTATCCATTTTTGTTCTAAGTGAATGTTCAACACCAATGTCAGTGTTGAAGACTGAGGTTCCTTGAGTACTGGCCCAGGGGAGGAATGTCATAACAAATAATTTCTTTACTGTTTTGACTAGATTTTTGTATGATGCCTAGCATTGCTTTAGTTTCATATGAAAGTCTAGAGCATCAGTTTGTAAAATACTTCATTAAAATTCCTCACAATATTTTTAAAAAGTGACAATGATGCACATTCATGACTCAACACCCCCACAATCTACAATTCTAAACTTAATCTTACTCTGAACTCCAAACCAAACCCTAAATTTAAAACTAACTGTATCCTTATGATTTACCTAACATATGTAATAACAGTGGTTTCATGGAAATCATATTAGTATTTTGAGGGTGGATCCTTGAAGGTTGTTGGTGTCTAACATTAAATCTAGCCCTAAAACTGAAGCTAACAACACCAGCCTTAACCTAACATCAGGCCTAAAAATGATACCTAATGTTAAGTATAAACCTAGTAGCAATCATATTATTCCTAGCCCCAGCACAGGCACAACTCGAACTTTAAAGTCACTGATTTGTACAAATACTACAGCAACCACATTCAATGAAATGAAATTTCATTCAAAGTAACATTAGATGGAGTGGCATTTTTAAAATCCATCCACCCAACTCAAAATTATCCAAAAGTATTAGAGCAAATCTCATGCACTCAAGATGCCTGTGAACAGGAAGACTGACGCTCAAGTTAATAACCCTATTGTATAATCAAATTTCTTCCACCGATATTGGGAAAACATACTAACTTGTATAGTTATGCTTATTTGTGCTAATTCCAGCTATCATGTTATGATACACACTGAGCAGTTTTCTCCTGTATTTCAATTATTCAACTAAAGAGCATGAAGTGAATCAGTAGGAAATGAATTTGCACTGCTGTCATATAGAAATCAGGAATATGGTTGCATGTCGCTTTGGAATTAGTGATCACAGTCTTGCACATGGAACATCCATTCCACTCCTCCTTGCAGCACTGTTGTTGATATTAAAAGTTAAATGACATTAGCAGGAGTGCAAATAATGAGACTGAAATCCTGTATAACACATCTACTCAATCATCTGTTTACAGATGAAGTACTTCATACATATGGATGCTGCATCCCTTTAACTCTCTAGGTTTAGTATCATATTACTATGCTGGCTATTTAATTATATTCACAGCAAAGTTGAATTAACAACTTTTATATAGTATCTGTTGTTTACAGTATACTTGTTGAAGTTTGTTGTCTACAATTATCATAAAATAGATATAAGTTCAAATAACACCACAATGCATATTCACATCATAAATGGATAAGACTAAATGTGATAGTTTATCTTGGCAAAGTGTTGCTGTTTCTTGATGTGGATATAATTTCCTTGCACTCTGGCTATGTGTCAGTAAACACTAATACCAGCTCAGAGCAAAAATGCCAGATACCTTCTGGATCATTTGTTGAAACGTTTCCATCCCTTGTCTTAAAACAAATGCATTTCAGGGCTATTGCAGCCCCTGCTGAAATGTGCTAACAAATAACCATATTAAAAACCTTAGGGACTGAGACATTTGCGTCATTTGCCAATTAGAATGCAGTGACATGCAATCCAAAGCAGTGCTCTATCTAATGGGCAGATAATGTACTAAATTAAAATATTGTTTCATGGATATGTTAGCACTGCTTCTCAGCTACTGTTGTAATCAGTAAAAGTTATTTAGGGATGGATTGATTTTGCATGATCTATTCAACAACCTTACTGACACGTAACTGTAAATGTTAATATGAAAAGTGATTACTGAACTTCTCAGCTATCATGCAAGTGGAAAGGAAATTTGTACAAAAAATATAATAAAAGGGTCAAACAGTTCATTTGATTTTTTTATGTAAACTGTCAGATATTTGCAGGAATTTATATGATTTTTTTTTTTGCTTGAATAAATCATTTGTCCAGCCACTGTTAAATTAGCATGATTGTAACACTTTTTGATAAGATGATTGAGATATTTCAATAACAGAAACTGCTTTTAGACCATGCCAGCAGACTAATACTTTTGTTGAATAGATATTTTTAACAAAGAATGTCTTAAAAAGGACTGCTGATATGAATTCACTTGACAATATTTTTGAGGTTCAGTGACACTCTAATTTAATATTAATACTGAGGAGGTATATTCAAATGTTGCATGGAAACAGAAGCATCGTTTACATAAACCTACTTATTTTAGATTATTCCTGCGTTCATTGACCACTTTACAATATATTCAAACATAAACAACAATATGCCTTACAGTGAACAAATCAGTCTCTACTTAATTTATTGCTAACCTAACACCATAAATCTTAATAATGTACTTTATCCACTGAGTTTTCAGACAGAGTTGTCCAGCTCATTCCTCTTGGATGTGTCCTCTTCTTATCTTATGATGCTCTGCACCTCCTTGAGAGGTTCTCTGAAACTACCTAATGTTGTTTTACTTTGTAACTGCTAGGTAGAAGAAGATTCATTTTGATTTATATTTTATTTTTAACTCTGACGTTCACTGTTTGTTAGAAGAAAGGGATAGATTGTAGACAGGCAAACTCTAGTTCTCACTAAGGGGCTTAGCTATAAATTCACACAGACTGTAGACAGAACACTCCAAAGCTTATCTGAAACCATCCACTATTATTTTGTGATGTATTTTGTAAATGCTTGATAGGAAAAGATTTGTTTTGATTTATATTTTATTTTTTATCCCTGATAGTTTACTGTTATAACAAGGGGCGACTGCAGGTCATAATTACGTAAAGGATGTGCAGTATTTTAATAAGACTGACACAACTGTTGGAGTGGACCAGTATGACTGCTTTATGAATTACATAACATTGTATAAGGCTAGCTCAATTGAATTATTCTAATATGTATTTGAATATTGTTTATGTGTTTTCCTCACATAATTTCACTTAAATTGCAAATTATTTTAGTTTCCTTGATTTCTGTGAAAAAATGTTTTAATTTTTTTAAACTCTTTGCTTTCGTTGTTTTAGCTGAGGATGGATTCTTTAAACGAGTATGCCATTAACAATTTATTGAAGCAAATCTATCTTGTCCAGTGTTCTAAATGCTGGGTACATATAAAGGTAACACTTGATAATATTGTAGACATGCGCTCCTCATGTCAAACGGATGATTTGCTTAATATTATTAATAGTAAATTTAATCTTAATGAAGGTAATTGCACTGGTGCAATTGGCAGGGCTTGGAAATGACGGAGTTGATAAGATAAATAATATTAGGCAGAGTGAAAAAAAGAAAAGCACAATTAGGTAATGAAGTATCCTTTGTCAGTAAATATCACTCAGTCTCTACTGAACATGATTCTACTGATAACAACTTTGGAGTTCAGAACACAAGTATTCGGCAATCTGAGGATTAAGAGCATACAGAAGAAAATAAATGAAAAAGAAAGAGTGAAGTTAACAATAAATAAATAGGAAGAAAATGGAACTGATTAATGTCCATAAAGCAATGAGAAAGCATACTTAAAAGGACATTATTTTATTATATAGCACACAGACCACAGGGAATAATAGCATTCTTCAATACAAAACATTCAATCTACAGAAAATTATATTTTTTTTCAGCTGGAAATGGTAGAAAACAGTTGCAAGTGGCAGGCTAAAAGGAAAAAAAAAAAACTTAAACTAGGAAGGACAAAAGAACGTTACTGTAAGTAAAAAGAGGAGAAAGACTGAAGCTGACAATGTTGTTTAAGATGTGAACGTACACAGACAGCTGGATGGTATAAAAGGAGAAGTGGTACAGCAGTTGGCAGTCCTAAGACCCTACTACAAGGCACTTCAAGCTGTGACCCGTGATACTCTTTGGTCAAGCCATTTGTTAATAAAGTGTACAAAAAGGAAACATATGCTAAATTTCTATTGTCCAAGCATTGCTAAAGACATGAGAAATTACTGCAAGGCATACAATCAGTGTCAAAATGCTGGCAAGGCAACAGACAATGTCAAAGCTATTTTGGTACTATTGTCTTTTTCTGTGGAACCATCTTAGAGAGTAGACATTAGCCATGGATGTTGTGTAGCTTGTTAGTACCCTGTGTACCACAGGTCAGAATTGGGTCTATATTAGGTAACTGAATGTTAAGGTGATCGAACACCTAAAAGTCGACCCATAAATGTCAAAGTCTGACAATCGTGAATGGACATTTATGCAAATATTTTCCCTGGGAAAAAGTCGCTTGGATGTCATTGGTAATTTGACCTTTTCCCCAATGGAGAGCGATTTTGGAGTTGGTATATTTAGTTGGTGGGTGTGGGGCACAGCCCCCCACTTGATTAGTGTTTTAAGGTTTGTTTTGTTTCCTACAGCCAAGCAAATTTTTTTTCCCAGGGAAAAAATTCACGTAAATGGCCATTCGCGCTATTAAGGGTTCAACATTTACGGGTCGATCACCTTAACGTCTGATCACATAATATAGACCCATCAGAATTATATCTCGGTGCAGTTAGATGTTACTAGGTTCCCTGAAGTTTAGCATTTTCCTCCATTAAATATTTTTTCTCAACATGAACTTTCAACCATTAATTTGAGATGTTTTACTATTAGTACTGCTATTCAAGTGTGTTTTGCCCTGTGCCTAGTTATTTAAATCAGTTTTGAGTGGGTCTGTCAGTTTTTTGCATTTTTACTTGTTAGAGCTTTAGTTAGTTAATTTATATACTAGGAGCATTCCGTCATTGTCTTATTCATACCTCTCAACCTCTTAGAGCAAGAAATCTGGACAAAACCATAAATAAATGCAAGACAAAGGCCCAAACATAAGGAAAAATTTTAAATATTGCTCTCACAAATGTAGAAAGTTGATAGACTAACGGGTTTTGCATTAGCATGGATTTTTTTGAAGTGTATGAAGTCTGAAACTCAAATGTCTGTCATTATTTCCCAACTTCAGACTTTAATGATGTGCCACTAATCTACCAGAAAAACACAATTTTAACAAACACAGATCAAAAATATGAGGCAAAAATCTGAACATTCTGTGAAAATCTGTACATTTGAGAGGTATGGTCTTATTCTAAGAGTCTTAGAAGCTGAAACCAAACAAAGTGGAATTTTAACTGCATTTTGCATTCAGGAAACAAGAAAGTACAATTATTCTACTGCACTTAACATTTCCTTATAATTTAAATGAGTTTTGAGTGGTTTCACTATTTTTTTTCTGTATGTCACTGTTTTATTTGAATCTGAAGTTGCAGCTACTATTTGAAGGTATCTTATTGTTTGTGTTGCTTTTTCAAGCAGGTTCTATGCTCAGCCTCACTATTTAAACATGTTTTAAGAAGATTCTGTCACTTTGCTGCATGTTTTACTCTTTTTGCCTTAATACGAACCTGCTTTTAATTGGTTTCTTTGATTTCCTAGCACAGCTATATTGTGGTAAGCTGAGCTATGCAACAAACTGCACCACAAAAACTAGTACTCGATAGATGCAGGCACTTTGATTAAAATTTTACGCTTAGCAAGACTAAATAGAGCCATATCCAACAGCAAGTCGTGTTATTGTGCTACTGCTCACTTCCAGTTTAAGTTGCTTTAGCTGTATCTCTTTTAGGGCCATGCCAGTATTTATTTGTTATACTGCAAATGTTTTATTCTACTCCTAAAATAACAAAAAAGTTGGGATGTTCAAATGCAAACAAGCTTGGTTGTCCACATCCACAAATAAACAATACACGAAAAGAAAAAAAAATCTTATTTAAATATAAACAAAAAAAAAATAATTAAGGTCAACATTATTTTAAGTGGAAAGTTTACCACTGAGACAAGTATGCAAAACTCACATATTCCAAAGGGTCTCAATACCCCTTTCATCACAAAAGAACACTTGCTAAAGGTACTTTCCAATACAAAAAATACATCTTCCATGAGACCTGAAAACATACACGGCTGCCTGCTGAAATGCTCTAAACATGCAATCATGGACCTACTCCTACCACTGGCTTTGTCCTCACTGTATGGAACATAGCAGTTAAGGAGCCACTTCACAAGGACAACCCCACTAGGGACCTTGGAAACTACAGACCCATTAGGTTGAGAAGCATCATCTGCAAGGCCATAGGTTAGCTCATAGCTGGCCAGATCAACTGCATTATTAAAAAAATCTTCTAAGACTTTGCCACCAGCAGACTGACATTGCTAAGGTTAGAGCCTGACAAATGAATTTTATAAACTTCTCTGAGAGAGTAACATAAGCCCTGGACGATGTTCATGCTGTCCATACAGCATATCTTTACCTCTCAAAAGTATTTGATACAATACCACATACTAACATTATTAACCAGCTAAATGTAGTTAGGATGATTGTTAATTGGTTGAAGAATAAAACACCATACAGTGAGGGTGGCAGGTACATCCTCAGAGAACATGAAGGCAACCAGAGAAGTCAGACCTCCACTTACAAACATATACTTATATGATGTCCAAATCAAAACTGAGGATCTCTAGTTTACAGATGAGTATAACCTGGGTTTCATCCTCAAATTCCCTTCTGGCATGCAGAAGCTACAACTTGGACTTATACATGTTAATAGCCGGTGCACAATAAATGGACTAAAAGTAAATGCTAAAAAGTGCAAAATCATCTTTTGTGGTAAGCAATACCACAGCCCAACGAATAGTAGAGATAGTGGCAAATATTTTTTTAGAGCAGATATCTTGCCTGGTATAATGAGAAAATATCCATTAAATGTTTTTTAAAGTTTAAAAACATTTGACTTAGGAATGCATATTTTAGAAAGTTATTGCTATTTTATATTGTATACTTTTTTGTTGTTTTATACATGTCTTTTTGACATAATTATGTAATACATTTTCAAACTATGGGAGAAACTGTTTAATATGTATGTGATTTTTTGCATTCTGATTTGTTATTGGTGGATTTGTAATTTAATTGTTTAATTAGATATTTAAGTGAGCAGTTTGAGTATGACTGTAGTTTCTAAAAAATTCTGTGAATTAAATGAACAAAAGCGCTTAAACTAACTCTCTGTGTCTGGTTGTCGTTTTTTTTTTAATAGTAGAGATAGCATCCCACTCCAAAATGAAGGTATGGTCAGAGATCTAGGAGAATACATAGATAATACCCCTCTTCTTTGATCACTGTGTTGAGTCAGTGATTAAGCAATCCTTCTGCTTGGCACAACTGAT